>NC_058404.1:14381393-14584318 GCF_002201575.2 Neomonachus schauinslandi
TTTCCTTTCCTTTCCTTTCCTTTCCTTTCCTTTCCTTTCCTTTCCTTCTTCCTTTCCTTCCTTCTTCCTTTCTTTCCTTTCTTTTTCTTTTTTTAATCTTGCCTCTCATCTCCCCACACCGCACTATCTCATTCTTAAAGGCTTCTTTTGTCTTGATAGTATTTGTTTCATTGCTCGCCACCCTACTTGAGTCTAAACTTCACTGACTCCTGGTGATTGCTTAGACTTGCTATTTGGTTCTGTTGTGTGATTTTTGATTATACTCCTTTGTGCTGTTTAAACTAGCAGTGTTTACCTAAATTAGTGGTGGGAGCAAAGGACTCAGGTTGGCCCATTTGAATGAAAATCCAGAGAGTTGCCCTGGCCCCGTGGTGAGCCTGCTGGATGGATTTCCCTGAGCTCTCGCTCCAGAAGGGCTGCTAGGAATTTGGGCGGACCGGGAAGCCAGCTCCCCAGTTAAGAGGCAGGAGGGCTGGGAATGGCCGGCTTAGGGATTTATAGTGATAATGGAATTAATTCTCCCAGGACTCAGGGAAGAGACGCTCTTTGTCCTCCTTCTACTTTCTTGCCTGCCTCTGCCCCAGTCCACTCTTGAGAATGAACCCTGGAGCTCCAATCCTTTACATGGTTTGCAGGAGGAAAACAGAACTTTCTCCTTCAGGATTTCAGCACCTCCTGCGGAGCTCCCCACCTTTAGGAGAGGGTGTCCGGCCCCTCATGCTAGCATCTCTGTAGCTGTACGCTTTGTAGGTCGGAAAACAGTGGTTTTTTAAAAAAAACAAAGTCTGTTTTTTAATTCTGAAAATTTAAATTGGATTTTTATTTTTCATTTTTGGTTAAGCTACCAGTTTTTAAAGCACAGATAGAGTGTTAGAATGCTAAATGTGTAATGTATTCTGGGATAAGAGTCGGAATTGAAAATGAACATGTAAGTATTTGAGAAGGATGTTCATTTAACCCATGCTTCTTGTATGCGAAGTTCATTTCCTTTCCACTGTTGTCAGTTCTTGTTCCAAGGTCTGTCTTTAACTCCTGGATTCTTTATTCTGATATTCATCCACAGTGATAATTATATAGTTCTTAAACAATCTATCCAAAGAACTTGAATTTGTTTGTTGGTGGGTTTTTGAAGTAATGGAATGGAATGGAATGGAATGGAAATGGAATGGAAATGGGAATGGAAATGGGAATCATCCAAACATCTGGTTTCATCAAGATATTGGAGGTGATGTCCTATCTGCAGAGATGAAAAGTTCCTTTTGCAAGTATAGAAAGGATGTTTTTTACTACTTTAAGGTTAACTCTAAGTTAATTAATAATTTCAGGACTAAAAGAAAACAGGTAAGCTGGTTTTCCTTTTCTGGCCTTAAAGAGGAAAATGAAGAATCAGTTGGAAAACCAGTTATTTTAGAATTTTCAAGGTTACAGGGTCAGCTGTCTGAAAAGGTGTGTGTGTGTGTGTTTGTGTGTGTATACATTTTACCGAAAAATACCTTATTCATGTTGGATAATCATGGTACATAGAAATGAAATACTGTGAATTGATAAAGATGTAAGGGTGCTAAAAAAAAAAAGATGTAAGGGTGCTGAGATACAAAAATCCCTACTGCGGTCCCATTTGAGTTAAAGCATGCACACGTCCTATACATGTCTACATTCTGATACTCGTCAACTGGAATAGTTTTGAGCAAAGAACTTTATTGGCAGTTACTTCTGGGGAACAAGACTGTGGTTGGGGAAAAGACTTGTGTTTTCTGTAATTACTTCTGGGCCACTTATTATTATGTACATAACTTACTACTTATTGAAATAAAACTCCTCTTTACAGATAAGAAAAAGTTCAAATATTTTATAACTAAAGAGTATTTGTTTAAATCATAATATCTGTAAATTTCCATTCATATTTAATATTGTATAATTTTTACCTTGTCTGAATTCTGGAGGAAATTCTCTTAAATTCCTCTGGTATAAGATGGATGGAATAAATAACACACATTTATTAATTTATTAGTGCTATTTATTAATGTCATTAAAACTAACATTGTGGAGGGAAACAATTTAATTGTTGATATGTATAATTTTTGCTGATGATTGTTTCCCAAATATAGAGGTAGAAAAATGTCTATGATCTGTTGGTTGTCAATGGAGAGAACATTTTTAATATCCGTATATTTTAGTTTTGCCAGGTAGATAGTTTATTATACTGTTATCTCATTTAGTTAGAAAATTAAGTTTAGGGGCGCCTGGGTGGCTCAGTTGGTTGAGCGACTGCCTTCGGCTCAGGTCATGATCCTGGAGTCCCTGGATCGAGTCCCGCCATCGGGCTCCCTGCTCGGCAGGGAGTCTGCTTCTCCCTCTGACCCTCCCCCCTCATGTGCTCTCTCTCATTCTCAAATAAATAAATAAAATCTTTAAAAAAAAAAAAAAGAAAATTAAGTTTAAAAAAGTTCCATCATTGGGGTGCCTGGGTGGCTCTGTCGGTTAAGTGTGTGCCTTTGGCTTAGGTCATGATCCTAGAATCCCAGGATCCAGCCCAGCGAACTGGGCTCCCTGCTCAGCCCGGAGTCTGCTTCTCCCTTTGCACCTCCCCCACGGCTTGTATTCTCTCTCTCTCTCAAATAAATAAATAAAAATCTTTAAAAAAAATTAAAAATAAAAAAAGTTACAACATTTTATGCAGTGAACATCATCTAAACATGAGGTATCTTTCTTCTGTTTCGGTGGGGACTGTTCAAAGGCAGTTGGCAAACTATGGCCTGGAGGCCAGATTCTGCCCGCACCTATTTTTTTAATGGCCTGAGACCTAATGGACGGTTTTACATTTTTTAAATGTTTGGAAAAAAATCCAAAGAAGAATATTTTATGATGTGAAAATTACATAAACTTAAAACTTTTGTGTCTGTAATTTAGTTTATTTAATTCAGCCACACTCATCCGTGGGCATACTGTCTACTTTCAGACTATAAAGACCGAGTTGAGTAGGGAGACGGAGACTCTGTGCTCCCAAAGGCTACAACATTTATTATCTGTCCTTTTTTACAAAGAGTTTGCTCAGCCCTCAAATACGATAATAATAAGAGAAAGTAGGGATGCATTTCTTTGTGGAAAACTGTAGATTACATTGAGTCTTCTTGATAAATCATTTAACTTAATAATTTGGCCTGACTGATGCATATGTACTGGATCTGTGTGTGTGTGTGTGTGTGTGTGTGTGTGTGTGTAAACCAACTCACCTCCTTTTCTTCTTCTCCGTGCTTGACTTAAATTTCATTTTGCTCTGTTATATTTTTGTAAGCCACCATCAATTGAGCTCTTAGAATTGGTAATCATAATACTATCTCAATTATTTATTGAGGGCCTTTGATGTGCTGAAAGTATGGTAGGTGTGCTAAATATATTCTCATTTAATTATCATAGCTTTTTAAAAAAACTGTGGTCAGAAACACATAATATAAATTTACCATCTTAACCATTTTTTAGTGTTCAGTACACAAGTATTAACAGCATTTACATTGTTGTGTCACAGATCTCGAACTTTTTCATCTTGCAAAACTGAAATTGTATCCATTGAATAGCTCCTCTGTTCCCCTCTCCCACAGCTGACAACCACCACTCTTCTGTCAGTTTCGAGGACTTGGACTTGGATACCTCATCAAAGTGGAATCATGGAGTCCTTATCTTTTTTTGACTGGTAGTTCACTTAGCATAATGTCCTCAAGGTTCATTCATTCATGTTGTTGCATGTGACAGGATTTCTTTCTTTTAGGCTGAATAATATTCTGTTATATGTATATACCTTATTTATCCATTCATCTGTTGATGGACATTTAAGTTGCTTCCATTTCTTGGCTATTGTGAATAATGTTGCTATGAACATAGCTGTGCACATATCTCTTTGAGACCCTGTTTTTAATTTTTTTGGATATATATCCAGAAATGGGACTGCTGGATCATATGGTAATTCTATTTTTAATTTTTCGAAGAACTTCCATAGTGTTTTGCATAGAGGCTACACCATTGTACGTTCTCACCAGTAGTACAGAAGGGTTCTAATTTATTTACATCCTTACCAACACTTGTTATTTTTTGTTTTTTTGTTTAATTTTTTTATAGTGGCCATCCTCATGGGTGTGAGGGTCGTACCTTATTGTGGTTTTGGTGTGCGTTCCCCTGATGATTACTGATGGTGAACATCTTTTCATATGCTTATAGGCCAGCTGTATATCTTCTTTGTGTCTGTTCAAGTCTTTTACCCATTTTTTTAAAAATTTTTTTAAAGATTTTATTTATTTATTTGACAGAGAAAGACACAGCGAGAGAGGGAACACAAACGGGGAGTGGGAGAGGGAGAAGCAGACTCCCCGCCGAGCAGGGAGCCCGATGTGGGACTCGATCCCAGGACTCCAGGATCATGACCTGAGCCGAAGGCAGTCGCTTAACCAACTGAGCCACCCAGGCGCCCAGTCTTTTACCCATTTTAGAATTGGGTCGTTTCTTTGTGTTTTTTTGTGTTGAATAAGTTCTTTATATATTCCAGGTATTAATCCTTTATCACATATATGGTTTGTAAATATTTTCTTCCAATTCATGGATTGTCTTTTCACTCTGTTGATTGTTTCCTTTGTTGTGCAGAGTTTTTAAGTTTGATGTAATCATATGTGTCTATTTTTGTTGTTGTCTGTGCTTTTGGTGTCATAACTAATAAATCATTGTCAAATCTGATAGGAATCTTTTCCCCTATCTTTTCTTTTAGGAGTTTTAGTGTCAGGTCTTATATTTATATCTTGAATCCATTTTGAGTTAATCTTTGTATATGGTGTAAGGTAAGGGTCCAGCTTCATTCTTATGCATGTTTTCCCATCATTTATTAAAGAGACTACCCTTTTCCCATTGCGCAACCTTGGGACCCTTATTGAAGAGCCTTTGACCGTAAACACAAGGGTTTATTTCTGGGCTTTCTTTTCTGTTCCTTTGGTCTATATGTCTGTCTTTTTTTTTTTTTTTTTTTTAAGATTTTATTTATTTATTCATGAGAGACAGAGAGAGAGAGGCAGAGGGAGAAGCAGGCTCCCAAGGAGCAGGGAGCCCGATGCGGGACTCGATCCCAGGACCCTGGGATCATGACCTGAGCCGAAGGCAGATGCTTAACGACTGAGCCACCCAGGCGTCCCTGGTCTATACGTCTGTCTTTATGTCATAGCAATTTTAGCAGGATAGCTAATATTCTCCCTATAGATAAGAAAACCGAGGGTTTTTTTTTTTTTTTTAAGATTTTATTTACTTGAGAGAGAAAGAGAGCACAGAGGAAGAGGGAGGGGGACAAGCAGACTCCCTGCTGAGCATGGAGCCCGATGTGGGGCTTGATCTCAGGACCCCGAGATCATGGCCTGAGCTGAAGGCAGACACCTAACTGACTGAGCCACCCAGGCACCCGGAGAAAACTGAGGTTTAACTAGAAGGTAGGGAGCCAGAATTTAACCACAGGCTTTCAGTTTATACAGTGTGCTAACCTAGTTTGTCACTTTTCAGAAATCAGAATGTCATTAGTACTTACCAAAACAAGAAATATCTGAAGATGGAATGTGTTTCACTTTTATGAATGACCGTGTGTATGGAAGTATATATGCATGTTTCCTGTGTCTCCTGCTAAATTATAAACTCATTGAAAGTTGGAATGAAAATTTTTTGGTATGTTTCCCAGCACTGTATAAATCACCTGATGGGTAACTAGAGGTTGGTATATACCTATAGGAGTGTGACCTAAATTATAAAATAATGATCTTACATTTATAGAGTGTTTACTATGAGCCAGGGGCTTTTCTGGGCTCTCCACATGTCTTATTTTATTTAATTCTTACTAAAATACCTTGAGGTAGATATGTTCACATTCTGTAGTGGTAGCCTCCTAACTTTATTTCCTTGTTTATTCAATTATCTGAAAAATTCTACCACCTGACCTATCTTCGCTCTCTTTCCTGGGCTCCGTAGCTCCACTGTTATTGTGATCTTCCGTCTTTAGGGGCTAAATGAAGTCCTCCCGTCCTGGTAAGACGTGGAAGACGCCCCATTATTTTAGCAAGTCAGGACCAGTTAGCAATTTTTTCCCTTTATTTTTAAAATTTTCTCAGTTTTTGATTAGGTAATTATGTATTACAAAATTCAAGAACAAAAAGATAGTAAAAAGTAAACCTCCTTCCCACGCCTCTTGGTGCCCCATTTCTCTCCCCAAAGGGAGAGATATCAGTCATCATTCTCTTGTATATTGTTCCAGAGATATTCTTTACATAAGCAAGACTGTATATGCACATGTATGGTTCTACATATATCTTAGCTTTGTATTTTTTGATACAATTGTAATACCGTTTTATACCTTGATTGCTTTCCTCTTAGTATGTATTAGAGATTGTTCCATTCTGTTGCATATAACCTGCCTCTTAATACTCTATTCTGTGAGTGTACTGAATCTTTTTGAACCATTTCTTCATTGATGGTCATTTAAGTTCCTCCCCGTTTTTTCTGTTACAGCAGTCCTTCACTGATACTCACTGTGTAAGTTCCTTTAGTACAAGTGAGTTCCTAGAAGTGGAAAGGCTGGGTCATTGATATGCATTTACAGTTTTGATAAGTTGCTCTAGCCTGCTGTCCATGGAGGTTGTACCTGTTTCTACTTCCGGCAACTTTCAAATTAGTGCCTTTTCCCCACACCTTTGCCAAACATTATGTTTCAAAACATTTGACATGTTTTACTAATAAGAGAGATGCAAATTAAAACGACAGTGAAATAGCATTTTCCACCTATTATGAGTGAGATCAAACATTTTTTCACTTACTTAAAAGCCATTTATTTTTCTACTTCTGTGAACCAAGTCTTCATATATATATTTTTAAAGATTTTATTTTTAAGTAACCTCTACATCCAACGTGGGGCTCGAACTTACAGCCTCGAGATTAAGAGTCGCACGCTCCACCAACCGAGCCAGCCGGGTGCCCCAAGTCTTCATATTCTTTCTTTTTTATTTTTTTTTTGGTCGGATCATTATTATTACTGACTGTAAACTTTATGTTAGGCAAAGTATAAAATCAGTGGGGCAGAAATGGATTATTTAAGAAATGGTACTGGCTCAGTAGGCCATCTGTATTAAAAAGTACAATTTGGATTCCTGTGCTTTCCCATACACAAAAATTTGTACATTGATTAAGGTGGAAAATCAGCATGGAAAAACAGATTTTAAGCTACTAGAAAATACTAGGTATCTGTGTGACCCAGTAGTGTGGACTAAGAAGTCCAGATGTTTAGGAAAAGGTTCATACGTTTGACGACAGAAAAAATTTGACATGCCAAAAGGCACAAATAAAGTTAAAAGACAAAAGAAGTGGGAGGCAGTGTTGCATATAACCATAAAAAGTTAGTAGCTTGATTGAGGGCGCCTGGGTGGCTCAGTCGTTAAGCATCTGCCTTCGGCTCAGGTCATGGTCCCAGGGTCCTGGGGTCGAGCCCCGCATCGGGCTCCCTGAGCCCCGCATCGGGCTCCCTGCTCTGCGGGGAGCCTGCTCCTCCCTCTCCCACTCCCCCCTGCTTGTGTTCCCTCTCTCGCTGTCTCTCTCGCTCTCTCTCTGTCAAATAAATAAATAAAATATTTAAAAAAAAGTTAGTAGTTTGATTGAATAAAGATCTGTTATTCAGTAAGTACATGAGAACCCAGAAGAAAGTAACAGCCAGGTCTCAGAAAAAGGAAACAGGCTCATCAGTGAATGTATGGACAGGTCTTGATTTCACTAGTAAGCAAAAAGGGAGATGCAGAGTAAAACTCCAACGAAATACCATCTCATTTTCATCAGATTCACTAAAATTAATAAGCCTGATAGCATCAAGTGTGGAGAGGATGTGGGGTATGGGAGCTTCTATCACTGCTGATAGAAACGTGGGCCAATAAGATCCTAAGGAGAGCAGTTGGCAACGTATGTCGGTTTAAACCTTTGTATTCCTGTGAGTCCAGGGTTCCATGTGTATGCCCTGGAGCAGCTCTTGCATATATGTACGAGCAAGTTCATTGTAGCATAATCTGAAAAAGCTGAAAATTGGCAACAATCCAAATGTCCATCAATAGGGGATTGTAATAAACAACTTTTATGGTTTAGTTGTATAATCGAATGCTATACAGCAGTTAAAATAAATGAGCTAGAATCTTCTTACATATATCAACATAGATAAATCTTGATGACAGTGTTTAGAGAAACAAAGCGAGTTTCAGAAGTATATATGTAATATATCACTCATGTACATTTTTTAAAAAACCCACAAAACTGGATTATATAGACTTTGTGGATACATATGTAGGTGGTCAAGATTTAAAAACAGGAATGATCCACCCTGACATCAGGATAGTAATTGCCTCTGAGGAGGGAAGGGTGTGAGGGGGTTCTGTCCTCAAAGATACCAATATTCTTTATATTTTTAAATCTGAAGGCAAGAATGGCAGCCTACTATTCCTTAAATCTTGGTGGTGTGCACAGGATCTCCATTTGTCTCTGTATTTTTTGATATACTTTAAATACACATTTTGAATTTTTCCACGTGCCTTTTCACTATGTAGAGATAGTTTATGCTTTAAGCTAATAACATAATGAATTTTATTAATAATTTAATGAATTTTATTAATTTGAATTTTGGTATGAAACCTACTGACTCATTTAAAAAGTGTATTGCTGGATTCTGTTTTCTAATACTTTATTTAGGATTTTTACATTAATATTCATGAGAGTTGTCTCATTTTTTTCTTCCTCTCTTTTGATGCTCCCTTTATTAGATTTTGGTTTCAGTGTTATGCTGACTTCCTAAAAAGAATTTGGAGCAGTTCGAGTATCATCAGAATTGTGTGTTCCTTGTAGTTTGGTAGAGTTCATGTTTATAACTTACTGTGTGTATTTGATATCATACTTTGCCTGAAGGCTTAGTTCTTGGATAACTGTTTTTGTATCTATATGGCTGATTGGGTTTTTGTCCCTGTCTTCAGGGATCAGTTTGGTATTTCTGTTTTCCTGGAAAATCACCAGTGTTTCAAATTTATTGGACAAGATAATCCTTTAATGTTCTTTTCTTTTCTACTACATCTGTGGTGGTTTTCCTGTTCTCATTCATTACTTAGTGTATTTGTGCTTTTTCTTTCTTTCTTTTTTTTTTTTTTCTAGTTCAGGTCAGCTAATTGCTCAGTTATTTGGGTATTTCTTCTTCTTTTTTTTTTTTAAAGATTTTATTTATTTGACAGAGAGAGACACAGCGAAAGCAGGGGGAGTGGGAGAGGGAGAAGCAGGCTTCCCGGCGAGCAGGGAGCCTGATGCGGGGCTCGATCCCAGGACCCCGGGATCATGACCTGAGCCAAAGGCAGACGCTTAAAGACTGAGCCACCCAGGCGCCCCTGGGTATTTCTTCTTAAAGTAACCAGTTTTTCAATTTATTCTTATTATAACTACTCTTTTTTTAAATCAGTACTTTTTGCTTTTTTCTTTATTCCTTCCTTTTGCTTTTTCATTTTTTTTGTAACTTCTTGAGATTGCTTATTTTCCTTATTACTTATTAATATTAGCAGTGAAAGCTATGAATATTCCTTGGATCTCATGTGGCTCAGGACATACTACCCCAAAATATGGCACACTCCTTAATCTATCATAGTCCTCAACCATTACCCACTCTTCTTCAAACCTAGCATGAAAATACACAGGTCTGATTGCTTCTTTGGGTCTTCCATTTCCTTATGAAGGCTTCCATGTCACGTAAAACTTATTAAATAAATTTAAATGCTTTTCTTCTGTTAATTTTTGTCAGTTTAATTTTTAGACCCAGCCAGGAATCTTAAAGAGAGTCGAGGAACACTTTTTCCTGCTTTAGTTGTATCAGAGCTTTTGATATGTTAGGATTTCATAGTTATTTTGTACTTCTTCATCAATATTCAGGTTTGAATTCCTCTTTATTCAGAATTTAGAATCTCTGGTAACTCAGACTTTCTCCAAAAAAGCGTAGAAATGACTAACACACTAAATTTTTCTGATATATCATGTAGCCAAAGAAATCATCCCCAGTGCAGGAAATGGTCCCCAGTGTGGCACCCCGGCCATGGTGTTTGGAGATGACATGGGGCTATTAGGGCTGCTTTTAATGTGTGTGGGGCACTGGGGAGGGGGTGAGGCTGGTGTAGAATTACAGTCTTTCCTTTCAATTGCCTTCATTCCCCTGATAGCTCAGGGCTGGAAGCTCTTACATAAAACAAGGTATTTTCCTGGGAATGGCATGCTTAATTTTGCCAGTTCTCTTTTCAAGTGACTCACATTTCAAGGGCACTGTGGGATCTGCATCATGGGATCTGCCTTTGGATGTTGAATTCAGATTATGTGACGGATAGTTTTAGCTATATATGGGTGTGCCCTGGCAACTGTCCTGTTGTGGTATTGTAGCCATCATATTTTCATAATTACGAAATATTTTAAATAAATGTGTTGTTATAAAAATGAATGCTAAAAAAAATGGAAAATGCTAATGTTAGTGAAAAATGTGATGACTCCTTCCCTTCAGTCAAATACACATTTGATCAAATACGCATTTGATTGAAGGGAGTTGTCTGTGTGTTCAGCTGTAAAAGAAAATTAAAATTGAAAGGTATTCATGTTGGTTTTGCATCATATAATATTGTCTACTTCCCCGCTCCCTCCTCCGCCACATCACGTTAGGCCTTTGGACAACTCTTCATACTCAGCTTACTATGCTTTTTCAGGAATTTGTTAAATATCAGAGTAGAAGATTCTGTACACTTCTTGTTTGAATTTACTCCGGTCTGTAGGTGTGTTCAGGGTTCCAGCAGAATTCATGCTCATTCTCAAGTTCTTCCCTCCAAATTAGAGGAGAGGAGTAACCTCCCACGTTCCCAGCTGTACCGAATCGGAAGGCCTTTAAGACGGTGTAATGAATGCTTACCGTTGGTGAGATGAGATGTGCTGTCACTGTTCACTTCCAGGGCTGGACCAGGGTGGGGCCAGCACCTCACAAGATGAGGCCTTGGACGCAGGACTCATTCTTGCTCTTGTGCATGTTCGGAGTTGGCAACTGCATGGTTGTGACCCTGAGAGGCAGCACCTCCTCAAATTTTGTGCACTGGGACCTTGGCTTGCCTCACCCTAGTCCCAGCCCTATCCAGTTCCTCTGCCTGTCCATGTTTCCTCCTTCTCCAGAGACCATCTCCGTGGGCTTGTTTGTCCTCAGGGTAACTTAGAAGCCACCCACTTGTCCATCCCGGTGTCCAGATAACTTTTACTCACTGCTGACCAGAACTGGGTGAGAACCAGTAATTGTTACTGACTGGTTGGGAGATGATGCCAGTGCTGCTTGTCAGGGTTACGTACTCTGTAGTGAAGATCTGTTCCTGGTCGCTTATTTCTAAATTCAGTCCTCCATGATCCCATTAGGACAGAGGAGGCTGGTAGATGCGGTGACCCTCGATCTCCAGCAGGATCAAGGTGCTCCTCAAAATATGGCTTGGTGGTAGACGTGTGATGTTCTTTCTGCCCACCCTTGTCATTTTCGAGGCAACTAAAACCAGGGGTTTCTTGGGAGTAGCAGAGGAGCTGTTGTCGATGAAATGGAAGCAGTTTCCTTAGAACTTTCCAAGATTTATATACTACTGTGTTTTCAGGTCAAACGATAGATTAGCTTTTACATCAAACCTGGTTGAGTGACTATGAAGAATAATTTGGAAAGTCTCTAAGGCCTGTGAATGCTCACACTAGTTTATTTTTATTTATGTGGGAGAATGGGGAAAGAATTTTAAAAAGGGAGCAGTATGCTGTGCCCAAACTCTCTTATTATTTACTACCCCCTGAGACTAGTTGCATTTTGAACTAGGTGCAGGGATGAACATATGTGGTCAGTTTATCAGTTCTGTACTGCTGTGTCACAAGCGATCTCTAAATTTAGTGGCTTAGTGGGTGCTTCCTCAAGTGGTACAAGTAGTTAGTGACTCCCGTGCTCGCTTCACGTTGGACTTCCTTCAGAGTGTGATCCACATTTCTCCAGTCTGAGTGGAGTTTTCGCTGTCTAGTCAACACTTCCGTGTTTTAGGCTCTCTACTCTCCCCACGTGGAATTCTTTATTCTTCTTGGTTGTGACCCATGTCCTGTGGATTCATTAGGAGGTGCCTTAAGTTTTCAGTCTCTTTAAATACCTCTCTTAATTCTTCATTCTATCTCAGATACTTAGTGTATGCCAGTTGTAAAAATGACACCCCTTTTGTTGAGGACCGGGTCAGGAATGGGCATGTGGCCCCTTCCGGCCGGTGAGAGGTCAGGGGAAGTCTGCTAGAAGAGTCTGGGGAGAAGCTAGAAGAGAAGACAGTTTGTCTCGTTCTTTTCAATGTTGTTTGGCCTGGAACTATGGCCTCCATCTTGCTGCCAGCGCAGGGCGGAGCAAGATGGGCAGAGGCGAGGTCCTTGACATTGTTAAGCCACTGAAGCAATCAACTCTGGAGTCTCCACTATCCTGGCGTCAGGTGGAATACAAGATTTTTGTATTTGAACCAACTTCAGACCCAAAGCTTTCAATTGCAACAGAGAACTTGTAACCGCACCCATGGCCCTCTGCGTAGTATTGCAGTTCTAGAATGTAGGATTTGGCATCTGATGGACTCTTAACTTTGTTTTGGTGCCCACATAATTATATCATTTAATCCTTCTAATATAATCATTTCATAGATTAAGGAAACTGAGGTTCAGAGTTAACTGAGCTTGTGAGTAGGGCCTGAAATAAAATCAGATTTATTTGACCCAGCTTCTCAGAGCCTCATTATTTAATGTGAAAAATGGGGCTACTCTATAATGCCAACCTCCTAGGGTTGTTGGGAGATTAAATGAGATAATTTAGAGCACTTCAACACCGGGTCTGTTACACAGACATCGTCAATAAATAGCTGCTGCTGTTTTATTATTCCTGTTATTATTCCCTACTCGTGCTCACCACTTTACTATGGTGTCTGGCATGTTTTAGGCCCTTCGTAAGTATTTGCTGACTCATGAATGATTCAATGGATGATTTCTCTGATTCTGTTAATTATAGTGCTCAGGCATATCGTCCCTCACCACGCATTCTATTTCACTGCTTCACTAAGGTTTCTGGTCTCCCCAGGGACATTGACATTCATGTTCCTTGACAGTAGGGAGCAAATCTCACCCTTTGCAATTCTCTTTACTACCTGGTTCAGTGGTAGGCATTTGAAGTTTATTAAAAATTAAATATTTGCCATATTAAGAAGTGTTCTTCAAGAACTTTGTTTGGAACAGCTGGCCACTTTCATTGACTCTCAACATTTTCATAGCAAGTGAAAGTTTTGTAAAGTATCCCATTGTTACCAGTTTTTTGGGCCCGATTAATAGATTGAAGAGAATTTATTTTATGGATCACTTCTGAAATTCCTATTTGCCTTATATAGCACTTTATACCTGAGGGACTAAAAAAAAAAAAATTCTTTATAAAGATTTCCTTTACTCGTCAGATTCTCAGTGAGACATGAAAAGAATTATAGTGCCTCCATCTCATGAGTTTGTTAATAACTTTTTTTTTTGCTTCCTGAGAGACAACTGAGTCTGATTTTGAGTCTGAATTTCTTTCTTTTTTAAGATTTTATTTATTTATTTGAGAGAGAGAGAGAGTGAGCACGAGAGGGGGGAGCGGGAGAGGGAGAAGCAGACTCCCCGCTGAGCAGGGAGCCCGATGCGGGACTCGGTCCCGGAACTCCAGGATCATGACCTGATCTGAAGGCAGTCGCCCAACCAACTGAGCCACCCAGGCGCCCGAGTCTGAATTTCTGACTTCTAGCTTATTCTTATGCCCTACATTATACCTTCTCTCAGGAACTATAAGTCCGTAGTCCTTCTTAGGACAGCACAAACTACCTTGTAGGGGTAGTTTATGATAAATGTGGTTGGAACAGCCCAGTAAACTACATTTCTCTGTTTTAATCTATTGCTTTACTCTTGTAATAATCTTCTCCCCCCCTCCCCAATACAGTGAGTGCTATACCATATAATTTTGCTGTATTTGTATTACCCATAAAGATGGAAGGGTTGTCATTCTGTCTGTCTGCTTAAGTAAGTTAACGGATGCTTTTGGAGCCTGGCTTTCTCTTTTTTAGGTTTTTATGAAGAATGGATAAGCATTTTTTGGTGAGAATGAAATCTGATTTGCTAATAAAGATATAGGGTTGTAATATACAATTGCCTTTTATTTCTAAGTATATTGAAGACTTAGTGCAACACTGTCAAGGTGGTGTTCAAGGAGATCACGGGTCTTTTTGGTCTTAGGGTCCATGGCTAAAAAAGACCCAAGAGCCTTTGAAATACCTTGATATTTCTTTTCTTTCTTTTAATTGCTCATCTTCTTGAAATAATTCTTCCACAATCAACATTCAACAAATATTTATTGGGCATACGCTCAGTAAATGATGTGACTGGGGCCCGACTTCTTAAAAAAAAAAACCCAAGAAACCCCGATTTCATTTTCCTGCCCATCGCTTTACTATAATGTGACTTTTCAAAAGTACACAGTGGCCCTCTTAAACCCAGTGGCATACCAGTCAGGGGAGTTGATTCAGGAAGACAGAAGCTATTCTGTTTTCCAAGGCATAGATGGCTTACTCCCCAGCGAGCTGTTCCTAGGGAAGCGCGGAGAAGCTGGTGTGGAAGGTGGAGGCCTGAGCGAGGACATGGCTTCTAAACCACACGGGAGTGCGCTCCTCTCCTTGCAGCCCCCCCGGGGGGCTGTCCAGGCGAAGGGGCGCTGAGACAGGATTTGTGGCCCCCGCCACACTGTGGAGCGGGCGAGGTGACAGCCCCAGGTCCAGCACCGGAGGCCCTCCCCAGTCTTCCGTCTCCTCGGTCCTCCTTCCGTGTGTGACCCTGTGACTCCTTTCACCGGCTTGGAGCTTGTCTGCCTTGCCTTGCATCAGAGTTTCTCTCTCGGATTTTGTCTCCTTCCCCTTCATTTGTGGCCATTCTCCCAGCCCACCTGTGTCTTAAAGCTTTGGGTCACACCTCGGAAGAGCTTTGTCCCCGTGTCTTTGTTCTTCACCGTGTTGTCTCCTTTTGGGACTCTGGCTGCCCTCATGTCAGTGGTTATTCCTTTGTGTTGGCATGCCTCCCCGTTGGAAATATGTTCCCTGACAGCCAAGTCCCCTGTTGGAAATATGTTCCATAGACAGCCAAGTCCCAGCCATTCATTCTCTTAGCAGCTTCCTCCTGTACTAAATATATTAAGTAGACAATGAAAGTCTCTTGCAGTTTCTACTCAAAAGACGTTATATTGTTAACCGGATGTTATGGATTTGTTCCCTTTCCTAAAAAAAAAAAATGCATGTAGTGACATACTTATTTTTTGTAAACCAAACGGGATAATATTAGACATAGTTTATAGCTTAAGCTTTTCACTTAATATCTTAGATATCTTTCCCTATTAGTTCATGTAGCTTTAATGCACGCTTTTAATTAATAGCATTGGATGAAAGTTTCTTAAGAGTATTTACTTGTAGTATTTGTGTTTCTGTCAATAGGCATTGGGATTGTTCCTAGTTTTTTGCTCTAGTAAATGATACCCCAGTGACTGTCCTTATATGTACAACTTTGTGCGCTTTTAAATTTAAGTATTTTATTTTGAAATTATTTTAATCTTACAGAAAAATGGCAAAAATGGTACAGAGAACTCTGGCTTACTCTTTATCCAGGCTCACCAAGTATTTTGAACATTTTTGCTGCATTTGCTTTATCATTTTCTCTTTTGTTCTCTTTCGAAAATTTATAACTTTGTTTGCTGAACCATGTGAGAGTTGCATACCTTCTGTCCCCTCACCCCACGTCACTTCAACGTGCATGTTCGAGAACAAAGTTGTCTTCTTCTCCAACCACAACACGGTTTCCAGACACGCAGAACTGATGTAGCACTTTAATCTGCTGTCAATGTGGCACTTGGTCAGTTGCCCCCGTGATGTCCTTTCCTTCCTCCCGTGGAGGGTTCCGAGCTAAGTGTTGCACTTAGTTGTCATGTCTTCTTTCGTTTCCTTTAATTTGGAACATGGACCATCAGTCTTTTATGACCGTGACATGTCTGAAGAGTACAGATCAGCTGTTTTGTAACATGGTCCTCGGTGTGGGCTTGTCGGATGCTATGCCGTGATTGGACCCCTGGCTCTACATTCCGGGCAGAGGGTCCCACTTGCGCTGTGTTATGTTGTACCCTTTTCCTTTGTCGCAGCAGGGATGCATTGGGTCCTCTTCTGCCTTGATCATGCTGTGTTTGATCACTCAAAGTGTCGTCTTGTTTCTCCACGTGTTTCGTCACTCGTGTCTTCTAAATCTCATGTGAGCTCCTCTCGTCGCCGGCTCACCTGGAGCCATCCAGACAAAGACGTTATGAGCAATGATGCTCCGTTTTACCTTGTGGCTAACAAGCAGTCTGTGGGGAGACACTTGGAGAACATAAAAAAGTCCTGTTCCCTAGCAGACTTCCCCTTAGATTTCGCATCCACGATGCTTGCACTTTTACCTGCTCTCATCTTTGCTCTGTAGGTTGCAGAATATGATTTTCTGTCTTTCCCGTTCTCCTTGCTTTTATTCCTCATCATGGTGTAAGGACGAGCCTGCCGCTGTCCCCTATTTTTATATATCTGTTTATTACCATTGTGGCTGATAAGCTATTACTGTCTTCTGGGTCCTTAAGTTCTGACCCCTTCAGTGTGCAAGATTTCTTTGCAGAATAAATTTCTAGATGTGAAATTGCCGTCTGTGTACATGTACACTTTTCATAGGTATTTTCAGTTTTGCCCTCACAAAGTGCATTCATTCCCACCAGCAGTGTTTGAGAATGCTTCTTTCCTCACAGCTCTGCTGATTCTGGGGTCTGCAGTCTTCCTGTCTTTCCTGATCTGACAGGGGTGGGGTGGGTGGAGAGCCACATTGTTTTAATGCACATTTCTTGAACTGTTAGATTGGATTCTTTTAATAGCTTCCTTGGAAAATGTTTTTCTCATTTTTAAATTGGGTTGTCTCTTTTCTTATGATCTGTAAAAGCTCTTATTTAAATAATTAGAGCAGTTAGTCATTTGCTAATGTACTATATATACATTTTTCCCATATAGATTTTACAGAGTTTTATGGTGTTTAATGTTTTGAATTTTTATTTAATGAAATTTCCCAGTCTTTTCTCTTATGCTTCTGGGTTTTGTCAGATGCCTAGCAAGGCCTTCTCTGTGTGAGGATTATGAAAATATCCTTCTATTTTTTTCTAGTCTTTTTAATTTTTTTTAAAGATCTTATTTATTTATTAGAGCAGGGGGGAAGAGGCAGAGGGAGAGGGAGAAGCAGGCTCCCCGCTTAGCAGGGGGCCTGATGTGGGGCTCAATACCAGGACTCTGTGGGATCATGACCTGAGCCGAAGACAGATGCTTAACCCAGCTGAGCCACCCAGGCGCCCCTCTAGTCTTTTTTAAAAGAAATTATTTTATACATCTAATCTTCAAGTCATCAGGAATATATTTTCCCAGTATTATTTCACATGTTCAAGGTCAAACTCATTCCCTTTCCTTTGCAAATCAATTGTACCTTCCAGTGATGTTTGTACCATTCTAATTAACACCATGCAGGCGCAGGGTCTCCTTTGACTCTTCTCTCATCAAAAGCCTTTTTCCTTGGCTCTTGCCAAAAGACATCCCCCTTGTTCTTAACCTTAATCTTTGACTCCCCCTACTCTGTTTTTTTGATTGGTCTTCTTTTAACTCTTTAAATATGAGTGTTTTTCAAAATTCTGTGTTAAGTAGGGGCCATGTACCTTGCTCCCAGTGTGTCATGTGGGCCAGCCACAATGCTTGGCACATAGAGAAGTTGAGTTTCTTGAATGACTAGGTATCAGTGGGTGAATGTACTTCTGTCCGTGTTCCCCAACTACTTTCAGCATACTTCCATGCTGACATCCAGATACTACCTCCAAAATAAAATGTCCCAAAATAGTCTCATGCAGTAAACATAGGATATTTAAACAAGATATTTTATAACATTCTCATGAAGATCCTGGTGAAATATGGACTAACTTTTTGTTAGGCATATTAGTAATTGAGTGACCATCCCCAAAAGGTGTCTGCAAGGGAGGGAGGGATTGGTGGAGCCTGGAGGAGGTTTCTTTGGGCTTGTTCTAGGATTTTCAGATTAGCAGATAGGTTGGAGTGGGGAAAGATCAAGTACATGGCAGATTACCATGCGTTGTGCATTTGGATGAAGTAAGGCACTAAATGAAATCTAATGCAATAATATAAGGCTTTGTAAAAGGTTCTAAAAACCTATCACGTAAGTACAGTATTGCCTGGTGGAAGTGTAAGGGGAAATGACTTAGAAGTTTTAATTGATAATTTGGGTTTAACATAAGTAGAGTGTGATCTTATTTCCGAAAATGTTAAGGTGCCCCTGTGTGATCAGGGGAGTAAGGTCTGGTTTTTCCTGTGAGAAATTATATTTAGAATATTATATCTGGTTTAGGAATGCCAGTCCCCCAGAGCTCATTCAGAGCTAAGGGCATAAGGGATTGTGACTGGGAACTACCTCTTGGGAGGAATGGTTGGTGAGAAGGCGAATGCTTAGCCCAAAGAAGAGAGTATTTCAGGGGCAGGGAGTTTCTCATAAGTGGGTGATCATATGATTTACTCTCCAAAGCAGGACTCTTTGAGAGTGAAAGAGGTCAGTGTTCATAGTTATGTTGGGATGATGGGCATGGGCAAGTGGAAACATATGGTCGCCTACTTATAATCTTCAACTATTTGAAGGTCTCTTACATGAAAGGAAGATTAGACCTCATCTGTGGGAGAGAGTGGGCCAGTGCACACAACTACCAGAAGACATGTGTCTTTCTCCTTATAATGAGCCACCATCTAGTTCTGATTCTTTGTTGGGGAATGGGACGGACTGCTTTACAAGGTGGTATGTTTCTCATCACTGCGGACGCCAAGAATTTGTATAGCTGCCCTTTCTAAGTCTTGATAATACACAGCTGAGATAAATCCGTTGGTAGCAACCCATCAAATATTTGTGTACGTATTCCTTCCAGGTACTATGCAAATGTCCATTTTCTCATTACGTTTGGCTTAACCATTTGTATACTCATGACCCTGCGCCCTTCCCAGGAGAAGGTTTGGATCCCCATCTCTGAGGGCTGTTATGGTAGACCTCATTCTGCCGTCATGGGATCTCTTCTCCTGCTGCAGAATCTGGCCATTCCCTAGTAGGGCGTCACCCCTCCTGCCCATTCCCCAGAATGTGGGGGGGGGCTGTCATGCCTTTTGTCTCTGGCCTTCCCCACTTCCAGCTCTTCTGTCACCTGGGTGGGGGCAGGTGTCCGTAAGTCCTGCTTTCACCTCTGCTGCTGCTATCTTATTCAACTTGTGCATCTCTATTCCTAAATACCTTTCTGTTACATGGCTTATCTCTGTGAGTCTTGGTTTTTATGCTAAATAAAAGATATACCTTCTCTTCCTCGGGCCAGAGCCGTCTCTTAAACTTTAAGGTGCACAAACTTTGGATCTGTTCCTTTTTTCCTGTGGGTGCCATGGTCATTCCTTGGGTTCCGCAGGGCACTTAGTCTGTGCTTGATTCTTTGATACCTTGTGTAGCCCTTCACAACAACTCCAAGAGGCAGATGCCACTGTTTCTGTTTCATTTTCTTTTCTTTTTTCTTTTTTTTTAAGGTTTTAAAGGTTTAAAGTCTTCTGACTGAGCCAGCCAGGTGCCCCGACTGTTTCCATTGTATATGTGAGGTTTAGAAATGTTCATCTCTGCTGGAGGTGACCGAGCCACTAGGCGTGCAAGCTGGATCCAAGCCCAGGTCTCTTCCTTTGTCCACATATTTATTTATTTGTTCGAGCAACATGTGAGTGCCCGCATCATGCCAGCCGCCTTCTTCCCCAGATTCATAGCAAGTCTCCTTCCCTTCTCCCCACAGCCACACACTGGAGGGCACTCTTCTGTACCTTCGGGCTGCCAGATTTCCTCCTGCTTGGTCAGTAAGACAGACCCAGCCACTGTCCCCGTGTTGGTTGGCGTCTAGTTGAGTAAACAGATATAGAATAGGAGTTTTCTTTTAAATGTCATGATATTAAGAAGAGAAGTACAGAGTGTAGCGGCAACATGCTGGGTGGCCCTTGACTTACTCTGGGAGTCAGGGAAGCTTCCCAGGGTAGCTGAGGACGTGACGTTTACATGGAAACCTGAAGGGTAATAGGAGTTAGCGTGAAAGGGGTGGGATGAGACTGTTTGGGGGACAGAGGAAAATGCATGTGCAGAGCCTCTGGGCAGGGAGAAACTCGATGCCTTGGAGGTTCAGAAAGAATCCGTGTGTGTGTGTGTGTGTGTGTGTGTGTGTGTGTGTACACGCGTGCATGAGAGGGAGAGAGAGAGGGAGGCTTGATAGGAGACTGGGGGGTTAGGCAGGGGTTAGATCAAGGTCTTGGTAGTTTATGCTGAGAGCAAGGTATTTTTTTCTTTTAACTGCATGTGTGTTTTGAATAGGTAAAACAGTCACATAAGGGGATTTTCAAAGGACAGCAAAGGGTATGGCAGTGTCGCCTCCTGCCCACCTCCAGTTCTCTTCCCTGGAGACACCTGTAGTTTCACTTCCTGTGTGTCCTTACAGAGATGTCCTGTGCACGTACAGGCAAATACACAGTGATTTGTTTTTCCTCACCCTTTTTTTTTACACAAACAGCAAAATATTATATAGACTGTTCTACACATGTTAACGATTTTAGATCTTGTTCCCTGGCAGTAAAGAAAGAGCTACTTTGTTGGATTGCAGCCCTCCTAGGAGCTTCCCGGGTGTAATCTGAAACTGGCCTCCGTTCGTGGAAGGCAAGGAGAGACCCAAGAAAGTGGCAGGCTGGTAGGTGGCAATTTTCATAAGCAAAGGGAACTTCTATATAAGGCTTACTTGGGCAGCAGCAAGATGAATGGATCCCTGCACCCGCCCGCCAAACCTTACAGGTCTATATAGAGGCCTTACTTGGGTTCAGTCATGTATATGGTGCAGATGTTCTCAACACCACATCACTATCGCAAGGCTCTGTCCTGGGAGCAGCCTCTGGGAGCAAGAAAGGCAAGTGGAACCTGCTTTCTAAGGACAGCAGAGGCGGTGGGGACCCTCTGATGGCCCAGGTCCAGTTCATGGGTCACTTGGCAGTTATGTCTTTTTGATGACCTCTCTCCACATAGTTTCATTCTTCTGTATGGTTGCATGGTATTCTGTTGCAAATATATACTCTGATATATCTAACCAGTCTATGAGAAGTAGAAAACAGATTGATGGGGAGGGGCAGTATTGCAGAGGTGGGAAATAACTAGGAAGCCATTAGTATTTCAGGCAGGAAGTGATGTTGCCTTGAATTCAAATAGTGGGGGTGGAGCTTATGTGATCAGTGGATCTACAACAAAGGAGGAAAGAATATACAATGGGAACAAAACAATCTAATAAATATTTCTGGGAAAACTGGACAGCTCCATGCAAAAGAATGAAACTGGGCCACTATCTTACAGGTAGACAGAAATAAACTCAAAATGGATTAAAGATCTAAATGTGAGACCTGAAACCATAAAACTTCTAAAATAAAACATAGGCAGTAATCACTTGGACATTGGCCTTACTAAGACAGACATATTTATGGATATGTCTTTGTAGGCAAGGGAAACCAAAGCAAAAATAAATTATTGGGACTAAACCAAAACAAAAAGCTTTTACACAGCAAAGGAAACCATCAACAGAACAAAAGGCAATCTATTGAATGGGAGAAGATACTTGCAAGTGACATATCTGATAAGGGGTCGATATCCAAAATATATAAAGAACTTATACTCAACACCAAAAATTCCAAACAATCCAATTAAAAAATGGGGAGAGGACCTGAATAGACCTTTTTCCAAAGAAGACATATAGAGGGTCAACAGACACATGAAAAGATGCTCAACATCACTCATCGTTGGGGAAACGCAAATCCAAACCACAATGAGATATCACCTCACACCTGTCAGACTGACTAGTATCAGAAAGACAAGAAACAACAAGTGTTGGCAAGGATGTGGAGAAAGGGGAACCCTTGCGTACTGTTGGTGGGACTGGAAGTTGGTGCAACCACTCTAGAGAACAGTATGGAGGTTCCTCAAAAAAATAAAAATAGAACTACCATAAGATCCAGTAATTTCACTACTGGGTAATTTTTTTTTTAAGATGTTTTATTTATTTGAGAGAGAGAGACAGAGATAGCGAGAGAGAGTGTGAGTGGGGAGGAGAGGGAGAAGCAGGCTCCCCGCTGAGCAGGGAGCCCGACTTGGGGGCTCCATCCCAGGACTCTGAGATCATGATCTGAGCTGAAGGCAGACGCTTAACCTGCTGAGCCACCCAGGCGTCCCTCATTACTGGGTATTTATCCAAACAAAATGAAAACACTTCGAAAAGA
Source organism: Neomonachus schauinslandi (assembly GCF_002201575.2). Taxonomy (NCBI): domain Eukaryota; kingdom Metazoa; phylum Chordata; class Mammalia; order Carnivora; family Phocidae; genus Neomonachus; species Neomonachus schauinslandi. The sequence goes on from NC_058404.1 coordinate 14,403,908, forward strand.
TACATGCAGTGCTGTGTTTATTGCAGCATTATTTACCATAGCCAAGATGTGGAAGCAACCTAAGTATCCATTCATAGATGAATGGATAAAGAAGATGTGGATAAAGATATGTGTGTGTGTGTGTGTATCCACACACACACACACACATAGTGGAATTTTATTCAGCCATAAAAGAGAATGAAATCTTGCCATTTGTGACAACATGGATGGACCTAGAGGGTATTAAGTGACATAAGTCAGACAGAGGGACAAATACCATATAATTTCACTTATATGTAGCATCTAAATAACAGAACAGATGAACAAATAAAAAACTGAAAAAACAAACTTAAATACAGAGAACAAGTCAGTGGTTGCCAGAGGGGACGTGGGTGGGGATAAGGGCGAAATAGGTGAAGGGGCTTAAGAGGTACCGAGTTCCAGTTATAAAATAAAATAAGTCAGATGAGAAGTACAGCATAAGGAATATAGTCAATAATACTATAATAACACTGTATAGTAACAGATGGCAACTATACTTATTGTGGTGAGCACTGAGTAATGTATAGAATTGTTGAATCACTATGTTGTACTCCTGAAACTAATTAGAATGTTGTATGTCAACTCTACAACAATAATTTTGTTAAAATGTGAAGAGAAATGGTGGTGGAGATAAGAGCTCGAGTGTCTGTATATTGGAGAGATTTAGTGTTAAGCAGCAAGAGGATCTGTTGATTGATGGCATATTAGGGGTGAAACACAGGGATGTCTTCCAGCCATTCAGGCTTGAGCAGTTGGGTGGACAGTGATGTTATTTTACAAGTTGGTTGACATGAAACTTTGTAAAGGCAAGGTTGAGTTTAATTGTACACTTGTTGAATTTAAGGAATTTGTGAGATGTGCAGATGGAGATGCGAAGTTGTCATTTGACTATTGGAGTCTAGAGCTCAGAAGAGAGGATTAGTCCCAGGATATAAATTTGGGAGCTATTATTGTATAGTGATGCACAGTTACAACAATGGTAATTCACATTTTGGGAATGCTTGAGATCACCCTGATTAGTGACCTGGTCAAAATGTTGATGTGGTGGAAAGTGCTTAAAAAAGGCATGTCCTTTTAGACTTTGAGATAATGATACACAGTTGATCCTGGAACAACATGGGTTTGAACTGCGTGGGTCTGCTTACATGTAGATTTTTTACCGTATGGTACTGTCAATGTGTTTCTCTTATGATTTTCTTAACATTTTTCCTCTAGCTTATTTTATTGTACGAATACAGTATATAATTTTTATATATAATCTCTCTTTCTCTATGTATATATGTGTGTATATAACATACTAAATATGAGTTAATCGACTTTATGTTATCGGTAAGGCTTCTGGTCAACAGTAGGCTATTAGTAGTTAAGTTTCTGGGAGTCGAGTTATGCACAGATTTTCAATTGCATGAGGCTCAGTGTTGTTCAAGGGTCAACTGTACCCAGTTCTGTAAGGTTGTTATTAAAGTCTCCTGAATGAGTTTGTAGAGATGATTACAGTTTGTTGTTTGATAACAATTAGCACATGAGTTAGAATTTAACTTTTCGCGTGCTGCCAACAAGTTGGCTCTTTTTCTTTTTTTTAAAGATTTTATTTATTTATTTGCTAGAGAGAGTGAGAGTATACAAGCACGGAGAGGGGCAGGCGGAGGGAGAAGCAGGCTCCCCGCTGAGCAGGGAGCCCGACACAGGACTCGATCCCAGGACCCTGGGATCATGACCCGATCCGAAGGCAGCCTCCCAACCGAATGAGCCACCCAGGCGCCCCAAGAAGTTGGCTCTTACACAACTTCACAAAGCGTATTTATTTCAAATGCTTAACAGTTGGAATTCTGCAGTTTTTTTTCTAGCCACTCATTTATTCATGTTAACATGTGTTGAGTTCCTACCTTGTTCTGGAAGGATGTTCATATTTAGTGTTCTCTGGAGGTAGTCATTGTTTCCATTTGCTTCTTCTGCTTTGTAATCATTAATTTCAGTTACCTGAGTGTCATTAACTTCAACTGAGTTCTCTGAGTTATTTTAACAAAGTGTAGCGATGCACGTTTCCAGCAATGGTATTTCTTACCCATATTTTCTAGTAACAAAACTTCAGACCTATATGAATTGTGGTTAAAATATGAACTGTCCCATATATGTGCTTATTGCTAAATAGGGAAGTAAATACAATAGTCCTCTCAGACTTTTTTTATATAGCCACAAGTGTCTTAGTCCTGAGTTCTTTTTCCAAGAAAAAGTAGCAATGGGAGGTGGAGGACGTGGCTTATGAGGAATTTAGCTCCTTCAAGGTGGCTACCTTAGTCAACGAAGTTTCAGAGCCATTGGCCTAGTATAATGGCTATCAACTCTGACTTAAGCAGTAACTTAAAAAAACAAAAACCAAAAACCAAATTATACATGCTTTGTCCTTACCCTAGAAAGAAACCATACCAAACCAAAAAAATTTTAGAAATTGAAACCATTATGAAAAACAAAAACTATATTAGGAACTATGAGTATTCTGGTAGTTAAAGTATCATAGTTTTGTAAGGAAAACAGGGTGGTAGATGCAAAGCCTAACATTTGATAGATATATTCCCTCTTTTGAGAGTCCTAACTTTCTAAAAAACCATTTTAACCACATTAAAACGGAATTCTTTCTCACAACTCAGTAATAAGAATACCAACAACCTAGTAAGGGTCAGGCAAAAGATTTGGGCAGACTCTTGACCAAAGAAGTTATACTGATGAAAAAAAAAATGCATGAAAGATGCTCAGTATCATTTGTCATTAAGCTGCAAATTAAAACCGAGTGAGATACCACTGCACAGGAGGGGCTAAAGCAAGCAAACAGCAAGCAGTTGCTAACCCCCAGCGCCGGTGACGATGTGTGACCGCTGGGACTCTCCGCCATTGCTTGTGGGGATGAGCATGGTGCACACACTTTGGGGAGCAATGTAACCTACCTTTACCACTCAATCCCACATTCCCACTCCTAGGTTTTTATTCAAGAGAAACGAAAGCATGTGTCCATTGATGACTGAGTGGAGAAACAAACTGGCACTTCTATGCCAAGATTCTACTCAATAGTAAAAAGTAACAAGCTGTTAATACAGGAAACAGCATGGATGAATCTCAAATGCATTATGCTAAATCAGTGTCTGTCAACCTTTTAAAAATTACTACATCTCCTCCAGCCTTTTTAGATTTTTTCCCCCCTAAGTGCCCATTTCCTTCGTGAAATTTTAATGCCACAGATACGTTTTCTATTGTGCTGGGGCCCTTTGGAGAACCTAGACCAGTGTAATATCTAAGGTTTTTGCACGTGCCAAGAACCAGTTTTTACCTCCTGGGGACAGTATTGCCCTCACTACCCCGTTGAGAATTCATGGGCTAAGTGAAGGAAGCCAAATTCATGGATTTATATGCCATTCTAGAAAAGGAAAAATTATCAAATCACAGGAAAGGTCTGTGGTTACCAGGTAGGAGGGGTCACAGAGGAGTATGAGGGAACTTTGGGAGGTGATGGAAATGTTCTGTTCCTTAATCATGGTGATGGTTGTACTGTAGTATGAATTTGTCAGAATTACTAGATTGTACCCCAAAAGGGTGAATGTTAAGGTATTTACAACCTTAATAAGCCTGCCTTTCCCAAACATAGCATCCTGGGTTAAACCTGGAAGGGTTTTTGGGAAGTAAGAAGATTGGAAGCATCAGAGGCCAATTATTTTGGAATCTGCCATCACGAAGTGTGGTCTGTATGCTGAGAGATTCACATATGAAATCATAAATAACCCATAAAGCTTTCTGGAAACACACAGATGTGTACACACACACACACACACACACACACACACACACAAACAATGGGAAATCCAGGGGGCAGTGAAAGAATAGTGTAAGTGGAGGTTGTCTAGGGAGTCATTGAGGGCTTGATGACCCAGACTCCTGAGGACAGGGGCTAATCTAGATAAATCAAAGTCCTAGTTTTTCCTTGAGAATTGCTAAAACCAAGTTGAGATTTAATTTGCAAAGAGAGAACAGAAGAAAAGCTGCCTTCTGTTTCTTAGTTGGAAGCTGGCTTATTGTTTGTCAGTCTGACTTTGGGTAAAAGTTCCCCAGTTCCTGTGGCATCCAATGGGGGGAAAGTTTTTTAAACTACATTTGCTTTTTTTAATTTTTTTTTTTTTTTTCTTTTTTTTTTTTTACATAAGCTCTCTGTCCAATGTGGGGCTTGAATTTATGACTCTGAGATTAAGAGTCACATACTCTACCGACTAAGCCAGTGAGGCGCCCCTACGTTTGCTTTTTTTATAGTTAAATCTGAGACTTTTTTCCCTTACTGCAGTCCCCAACTGAGGTATATGTTACTATCTGGTATCAAGAGGAGCCTGGAGAAGCAGGGGTGGTGGAAATACAGGTTTTGCTTTTGGAATACCTTTAACAAAGGTATTTGAATTTGCACGTGTTACCAAGAAATGGAGTTTCCTCTTCCGTTAAAGTTCTTATGTATAATCATGGTATGCATCTGATTCTGAGCCAAAATGTTATATTTTTAAATGCTCTGGTAACAAATGAGCTTTTTTTCTTCTTCTTCTTCTTCTTCTTCTTCTTCTTTTGAAAGCCCTTACTGAACTGTCACATATTTTGGGAAGTTTCCCAGATGGTGGTGTAAGGAAAATTCTGCTTCTTGTAATCTTCCTGCTGCAGTAGTTGGTATAGGGGTTGTAGTGAAGGTTGTTAACGACCGCAGATATTAAGGACATCACCTTACGGGCTGTATCTTAGGATATCTGAAAGTCATGAAGAAGATAATACTGACTTCATTGATCCCAGAGAGACAGGCATCTTGTCAGTACCGGTTAGTTGATATTTCCAGCGTGCCTTCCAGGGTTGGAATCACTTTTTCTAGGAACACAAAGAATACAAATGAAACTGAAGAAACGCGGTCTTCTACTTAAATCACACTTCCACCTGGCCTCGTGGATCATTGGCCCCTAACCTGTTGTCTATCGCCATTACTGCAGGTCTTCTGTTAGATGTATCACTGTTGATGTTGACCTTGATTTGGCTGAAGTAGGGTCTCTCAGGTCTTTTGACTATAAAGTTATCTTTTCTTTCCCCCGGCCCATGCTGGCCTTTTGGGAACAAAATCACTATGCGTAGCCCCCACTTACAGAGCAGGGAGTATGCTCTACCTCCTTGAACATGCAGTAGGTACATAAATTAAAGCAGTACTTTTATAAGCTGGCAATAGAAAATTTGAAACCAGAATTAAAACGGTATCATCACAAAACCTAATGTACACAAAACTATCATCTTTAAAGTGCTTAAAATGCCAGTGGAAATCAAGGGATGCCTAAATGAATGGGGAGACATATTCTTGAATTGGAATACGAAGAGTAAGGATGTCAGTTCTTCTCAAATTGTTTAAACTCAATTCCAGTATAACTCTCTACAGGATTTTTTTTTTTTCTGGATATGCACAAGCTGATTCTAAAATTTACCTGAAGAGGTAAAGGAGCTAGAAAACAGAAAAGAATTTTGCGAAAGAGGAGTAAGTTTGGAGTAATCACACTATCCAATTATAAGACTTACTGTGAAGTTTTAGTAACTTTATTAGTCAGTTTTCCCCAAAGACACAACTGATAGGAGATAAGTTTAAGGAATTGGCCCACACAGTTGTAGAAGCTGGTAAGTCCAAAATAGGGTAGGCCAGTGGGCTGGAGACCTACGGAAGAATTGATGTGGTAGCTTGAGTCTGAGGGGGTGGTTTGCAGACAGAATTCCCTCTTCCTCTGGGATCAGTGTTCTGTTTTGTTTTTTCTCGTAAGACCTTAACATTTAATGTTAATTTCTTCCAGAAAGTACCTTCATAACGACATCTTGACTCAGGTTTGACCAAATATCTGGGAACTGTCGCCTAGTCAAGTTGACGCATAAAATTACCCACCAGGAATTAAGACAGTGTGGTATTTGTGAAGGGTAGACATGCAGATCAGTGGGACATAATAGAGAATCCAGAGATAAACTTACACGAATGTGAGCGGTTGACTTTTGAAAATGGCTCAGATGCAGTTTAATGAAGAAAGGATACTTTTTTCAACAAATGGCATTAAAACAATTGAACATCAGGGCGCCTGGGTGGGTCAGTTTAGCGTCCGACTCTTGGTTTCTGCTCATGTGATCTCAGGGTTGTGAGAACGAGCTCTGCACTGGCTGTGGAGCCTGCTTAAGAGTCTCTCCCTCTCCCTTTGCCCCCCCCCCCCACGCTTGCTCTCTCTCTCAAAAAAAAAAAAAGATAAAAAGAAAATAAACAAAACCAATTGAAAATCTGTGCAACAAAAGAAACCTCTGTGTAAACTTAACATTCTATACAGAAATAAACATCCTAGATGTAAATTTAAAATATAAAATTATAAAAATTTTAGAGAAAACATCAGAGGAAATTTTCATGACCTTCTGTTAGGCAAAGAATTCTTAGACATGACACCAAATGCATTATTCACAAAAGAATGATCAACTTAGACTTTATAAAAATTTTTTTTTAAGATTTTATTTATTTGAGAGAGAGAGAGACAGAGCATGAGTGAGAGGAGAGGGAGAGGGAGAAACAGGCTCCCCTCTGAGCAGAGAGCCTGATGCAGGACTGGATCCCATGACCCTGAGCTCATGACCTGAGCTGAAGGCAGACGCTTAGCCGACTGAGCCACCCAGGCGCCCCTAGACTTCATCAAAATTAAACACTTTTGTGAAAGATGTTGTTAAGACAATGAAAAACCAAGCTTCAGGAGCACTTGGCTGGGTCAGTTGGTGGAGCATGTGACTCTTGATCTCGGGGTTGTAGGCTCATGCCCCATGTTGGGTATTGAGATTACTTAAAAATAAAGTCTTTGAAAGAAAAAAAAGAAAATCCAACCTACAGATTGGGAGAAAATATTTGCAAATCACGTATCTGACTATATTCTATATAGATTATTCTCAAAATTCAACAGTTGGAAGCATAAAATCCAGTTAAAAAATGCACAAAAGAGGGCCATAGATGAGAACCCATTGAGGTAATAACATCCTCAGTGCAGAAAACCGGAGCTTTTCCTCTTTGGTCTGGAACAAGACAGGGATGTCCACTCTTAGCACTGTTATTTAACATAGTGCTGAAGTCCTAGCCACAGCAGTCAGACAAAAAGAAATGAAAGGCATGGCGCCTGGGTGGCTCAGTCAGTTAAGCCTCTGACTCTTGATCTTAGCTCAGGTCTTGATCTCAGGGTTGTGAGTTGAAGCCCTGTGTTGGGCTCCACACTGGGCATGGAGCCTACTTAAAAAAAAACAAAACGAAACGAAACAAAAGAAATAAAAGGCATCCAAACTGTCAAGGAACAAGTAGAACTTTCACTGTTTGCAGATGACATGACTATACAGAAAACCCTAAGGATTCCACCAAAAAACTGCCGGAACTGATAAACAACTTCAGTAAAGTCGCAGGATACAAAGTCAGTGTACAGAAATCTGTTACATTTCTATTTACCAATAATGAAGCAGCAGAAAGAGAAATTAAGGACTCAATCCCATTTACAGTGACACCAAAGCCAGCAAGGTACCTAGGAATAAACCTAACCAAAGAAGTGAAAGACCTGTACTCTGAAAACTATAAAACACTGATGAATGAAATTGAAAATGTCACAGAGAAATGGAAAGACATTCCATGGTCATGAATTGGAAAAACAAATATTGTTAAAATGTCTATACTACCCAAAGCAATCTATCAAAATACCAACAGCATTTTTCACAGATCTAGAATAAGCAATCCTAAAATTTATATGGAACCACAAAGGACCCCGAATAGCCAATGCAACCTTGAAATAGAAAAATAAAGCTGGAGGCATCACAATTCTGGACTTCAAGTTCTATTACAAGGCTGTAGTAATCAAAACAGTATCCAAAAACTAATGATGTAATGTATGGTGATTAATATAACATAATAAAAAAAATAATAAAATTTATTTTAAAAAAGAAAAAAAAACCCAGTATGGTACTGGCACAAAAAATAGACACATAGATGAATGGAACAGAATAGAAAACCCAGATATGAACCTACAACTATAGGTGAATTAATCTTCGACAAAGCAAGAAAGTATATCCAATGGGAAAAAGAAAGTCTCTTTCACAAATGGTGCTGGGAAAACTGGAGAGCAACCATGCAAAAGAATGAAACTGGACCACTTTCCTACACCATACACAAAAATAAATATACAGTGGATGAAAGCCCTAAGTGTGAGACCTGAAACCATGAAAATCCTAGAAGAGAACACAGGCAGCAATTTCTTTGTTATTGGCCATAGCAGCTTCTTTCTAGATATGTCTCTTGAGGCAAGGGAAATAAAAGCAAAAATAAACTGTTGGGACTTCATCAAAATGAAAAGCTTCTGAGCAGCGAAGGAAAAAATCAACAAAACTAAAAGACAACTATGGAATGGGAGAAGATATTTGCAAATAACATATCAGATAAAGGGTTAGTATCCAAAATATATAAAGAACTGATCAAACTTAACACCCCCCAAAATAAGTAAAACTTAACATGCAAAAAAATAATCCAATTAAAAATGGGCAGAAGACATGAATAGACATTTTCCCAAAGAAGACATACAAATGGCCAACGGACACAGGAAAAGATACTCTGATCACCTGGGAAATGCAAATCAAAACCACAGTGAGCTATCACCTCACATCTGTCACAATGGCTAAAATCAGCAACAAGAAACAAGAAGTGTTGGCAAGAATGTGGAGACGGGGGACCCTCTTGCACTGTTGGTGGGAATGCAAACTGGTGCAGCCACTGTGGAAAGCAGTATGGAGGTTCCTCAAAAAGTTAAAAACAATCTCAGCTCAGGTCTTGATCTCAGGGTCGTGAGTTCAAGCCCTGCACTGGGCTCCTCGCTGGGTGTGGAACCTACTTAAAAAAAAAAAAAAGTTAGAACTACCCTACTACCTAGCAATTGCACTACTAGGTGTTTACCCAAAGGATACAAAAATACTAATTCAAAGGGATACATGAACCTTGCTGTTTATAGCAGCATTATCCACAGTATCCAAATTATGGAAAGAGCCCAAGAGTCCATTGACTGGTGAATGGATAAAGATGTGGTGCGCGTGCGTGTGTGTGTGTGTTAAATGGAATATTACTTGGCCATAAAAAAGAATGAAATCTTGCCATTTGCAGTGACATGGATGGAGCTAGAGAGTATAATGCTAAGCGAAATAAGGCAGGGAAAGACAAGTACCATATGATTTCACTCATACGTGGAAACAAGAAACAAAACAAACAAGCAAAGGGGAAAAAAACAGGCAAACCAAGTAACAGACTCTTAACTCTAGCGAACAAACTGATGGTGACCAGAGGGGAGGTTGGGGGCGGGGGGGGGAAATGGGTGAAATATGTAACGGGAATTGAGGAGTGCACTTGTGATGAGCTCTGGATTTGGTATGGAAGTTTCGAGTTACTATATTGAACTCCTGAAACTAATATTACACTGTGTGTTAACTAACTGGAATTTACATAAAAACTTTTAAAAATGCCCAAAAGATTTGAATAGATGTACCACTAAAGAGGATATACAGATGGTAAATAAGCAAAGGAAAAGATGTGCCGCATCATTAGCTTGTAGGGAAATGCAGATCCAAACCGCAAGGAGATACCACTGCCTGCCTAATAGAAAGGCTAAAATGAAGAAATGGTGACAACAGCAAGTGCTGATGAGGGTGTGGAGGAAGCAGGGCTCTCATGGTCGCTGATGGAATGGGGAACGGTACAGCTATGCTGGCAAAAAAGTTGGCTGCTTTGTTACGAAGTTACATACAGACTTAACATATGACCCAACACTCCCAATTCTCGGTATGTTTTCTAGAGAAGTAAAGACTTATATTCACAGAACCGATACATGAATGTGTATGCTGCTCTGGTCATACTGGCCCCACCTAGAAACATCTCAAACGTCCTTCAGTGGGTGTGCGAATAAACAGATGGTGACACATACATACCGTTGAACACTGCTCAGCAGTAAAAACGAAGGCAACAGGCATCTTACTGAGTGCAAGACTTCTGTCTCACAAGGTTGTGGACTGTAGGATTCCATTTATATGATACTCTCAGAAAGATAAATTCACAGTGACGGAGAACAAAGCAGGGTTTACCAGGGTTTGCGGGGTGGGGAGGAGGACCCAGTACCTACAAAGAGGTCGAACGAGGGAGGTTTTTGGTTGTGATGGAATTGTTCTGCATTCTGATCGTGGTGGTGGCAACTCTAGTTAATACATTTGTTGAAATTCGCCGACTGTATGCTGTCCAAAATATCAGTTTTATTGTCTGTCCATGAAAAGATAGCTCATAATAAAAAGAACACATTAGGATCAGCACACAGTTAAGATTGTGTATTTATCGATGTTGGTGACTGTTACTCACGTACAGTTATTGCTCCGTAGCCTCACATTGTGTAGATGCAGCCAGTGGGCATTCCGGTCTGTATCCAGGTTCTCTCTTCCAGGAACAGCGCTGCTCTAGGCATTTTGTACACGAGTCTTCAGGCACACGTGTAAGGGGAGAGTCCCCAGAGTATCGATGCAGGAGTGGATTTGTTGGGTCATACAGTTGCATGTGCCAACTTTTCAAAAGAAAAATTTCTTTGTAAAGCAGTTTACACTCTCTTCGCAGTCAATGAGGTTTCCCAGTTGTATACATTCTTGGCCACACTTGAATTTGTCTGACTTCTAAAGTTTTCTCATTTGGGTGGGTTTGAACTGAGATCTCATTGTGGTTGAACATAGTTTATGTTTAGAGGCCATTTGTTTCCCTTAGAAATTTCTGGGTGGGTTTTTGTTGTTGTTGTTGCTCACCTTCCTATTTTTTTGTGAGTTTTTTTATTGATTCTTAGGAGTTCCTTATATATTTTAGAAACAAATCCTTTGAGTTATACGTGTTGCAAGTATCTTCTAGTTTGTGGCTTATTTTAGTCTCTCTCTTTTTTTTTTAAAGATTTATTTATTTGAGAGAGCGAGAATGAGAGAGAGAGAGAGAGAGTACATGACGGGGGGAGGGTTAGAGGGAGAAGCAGGCTCCTTGCTGAGCAGGGAGTCCGATGCGGGACTCGATCCAGGGACTCCAGGATCATGACCTGAGCCGAAGGCAGTCGCTTAACCAACTGAGCCACCCAGGCGCCCCTATTTTAGTCTCTTTATGGCGTTCCTAATATAGTCAGATCCATCCATCTTCTCCTTCATGATTGTGCCTTTGTTTCTTGTTCAAGAAACCTGTATCTTGTATCCTGAAGTCATAAAGTATTCTACTATATCATCTTTGCAAAGCATTAGGGGTTTGCCTTTCGCATATGGGTCTTCAAATCCCTAGGACTTGGTTTTTGAGTATGGGGTGTGGGGTGAGGCCAGTTTCACTTTTCCGCCTATGGGTCAACCTGTCACCACAGCATCTGCATCCAGACATCTCACTTTTCCCACTGAGGAACCTTGATACCTCTTGCCTGTCAGCTTCCATACATCGTGTCGGTCTGTGTGTCGGTCTAGTCTTGTGCAGCTGTCCAGTTCCTTTTGGCTGTTTATTCAGTTCTTTTGCCATTACCACACTGTCTTAAATACAGTTTAATAACAAATTTCCGTATTTGGTAGGAAAGGTCTCCTCGATTATTTACATGAAGACAGTGATTACATTGCAAATAAGGACACTTTTGTTCTTCCTTGCTTTATCCTTAATCGTTTTTTCCCTTTTTCCTGCCTTACAGTACCAGCTAGGACTTGCAATACACTGTTGAATTGAAGTAGTAATAATGGGCATCTTTGTTTTGCTCTAAATCCTACAGGAAATGCTTTCAATGTAAACAGCTATTTTGGAGACACCTTTATCAGGTTAAGGAAGTTCCCTTCTATTCCTAGCAGGCTAAGAATGTTTTTGTGTTTTTTTTTTTTTTAAATGGTGTTAAGTTTTATCAAAAGGTTTTCTGTTCTTTTTGAGATAATCAAGTGATTTTTTTTCTGTGAATGGCACAAATTTCATTAAATGCCTTAGTTGATACTTTAATGTTAAGCCAACCTTGCATTCCTGGGATAAAACCCAAGGTTATGAATTATTACTCAGTTTAGTTTGCTAATACATTTTTTTTTCAAATTTAAAATGCTGTTATGTAAGATGCATTCCTATTTCAGGGATGTTATATATATATATTTTTAATGGCTAATGATGATCATAGATTGTAAAATGTATTGTGGTTTCAGAGATGTATATTTGAAAAGTTATATCTTAATGTCAATTTAATGTTCTATTGTTTTGTGTTTTATATTTGTGTTCGTAAGTGAACTTGACCTACAGTTGTCCTTTCTCATTCTTTTCTTGTCAAAGTTAGGTATTAAGGCTGTGCCCCGTGATAAAATGAATTGAGTAATGTGCTTACTTTTTCTATCTTGAATAGTTGATGTAATAATGTCTTTATTTTATTCCTGACTTCTTGGTTGAACAAGCCTACAAAGTCATAAAGTTGTAGCATTTTAACTGCTGATATAGTTTCTTTAATGCTTATGAAACGATTCAGGTTTTCTATTTTTTTTTTTATTTTGAAGTTTATTTATTGAAGTAATGTCTACACGTAATATGGGCTTGAACTCATGACCCTGAGATCAAGAGTCACATGCTCTTCTGACTGAGCCAGCCAGCCGCCCCTCTGTTTATTTTTGATTCAGTTCTTTTGAGTTTGCTTTTTAGGAATTTGTTCATTTCATCCGTATGTCCAAATTCGTTAGCATAAATAATTCATGATAAATTCATAGTATGTGTTTGTTTCATCTATGTGGCATCCATAGTTGTGTCCTCTTCATTTGTGCTTTTGTCTGTTTGTATTTCATTCTTTTTTTTCTTTATCTGTCTCTCTTAGAGATGAGTCAGTTTCATTATTCTTCACAAAGAAATGAGTTTTGATCCCAGCATTGTTCATTCTCTTTATCACTTGCTCCCTATTGCTTTCGAATTATTTCCATACTTCTACTTTGGGTTGATTTTACTGACTTTTTAATATTTCTTAAAAGGGATGTTTAGCATATTAAATTTTGGTCTTTTCCCCTTAAAAATTGCACTTGCTAGATAATAAACCTAACTACATGGTGCTTTACTTGAATCTTGTATATTTTTACATGCAGGGTTTTCTTTATTATTGTCTTACGAATTTTGTAATTTTTAGCTGTTTTTTTCTTTTACCCATAACCATTTAGAAGTATCATTCTGAATTTTCGAACAACTAAGATTTGTTATTGATTTTGATTTCTGATATAATTGAATTGGGGTCAGAGAATGTGGACATGGAGTGCCAGTCTTTTGACTTTGTTGAAACTCGGTTTATGGCTTGTTATATTATCATTTTTGGTGAACATTACAGGTAAGCTTGGAAATAATGTGTATCCTGCAGTTTTTGCAGCGATTCTCTCACACACAAGGTTTGAGATCACTGCTTCAGAGGGACCGTTTTCAAGTGCTGCCAAAGGAGAAAGACAAAGGCCGATTTGCTTTAACTGTTATTAGTGGGACGATACTGATTCACATGGGGTCATTAATATGAACTATTAACTTAGAACTTTTCAATGCTTTCAACAATATATTGAGATGACCACTATTTTTAGTGTGCCTATAAAAACATTCTTCTTTAATAGGCAGAATTACAGTTTTACTATTAGATAAAATGACTGAGGAGCCCTTATAGGAAAAGCACTGGAAAGAAAAAATAAATTGCTTTCTTGATTTGTGTCCACTTTTGTTTTAGTTTTGTTTTGTTTTTTACTAATGTTATAGTATGACCTTGGTAATAAAAGCAACAAGCTTTACAGTTTTCATTGTAGACCAGTGATGGAATTAAGAGCCTAGCTCCCAGAGTCAGACTGCCTGATTTCCAGTCTTGTCCTCCTCTACTCAGTAGCTGTGACCTTTCTGTGCCTCAGTCTCCTGAACTGAGGATGCTGGTTGTACCCCCTGTAAAGTGTTATTTGGGGAGTAAACCTTATTAATTGTGCTCCTAATAGTAGTTGATACGATATAACATTTTCTCTGCTACACACTGCTCTCAGCCTTTACCATAACGTAATTACATCCTCACAACAACCCTATGAGGGTTTTTCGGTTTAGGGAGCCTTAGAGAAAGGCATCGGGATAGCAGTGAAACCTTTCCACAGCTGCTGACTTCTGTTCCTGAAGTCGGGAAATCCTAACCCCGAGAGCTCTGTGAGGATGACAGAGGTTTGCGGGGAACCAAAGGGGGAGCGTTTAACAGAGGAAGAGGAGTGGGTTTGTGAGGGACTTCAAGGCCGTTAAAGATCATTTGAGGGATGCCTGGGTGGCTCAGTCGGTTAAGCGACTGCCTTCAGCTCAGGTCATGATCTCAGGGTCCTGGGATTGAGCCCCGCATTGGGCTCCCTGCTCAGCAGGGAGTCTCCTTCTCCCTCTGCTGCTCCCCCTGCTTGTGCGCACTCTCTCATGCTCTCTCTCTCTCACAAATAAATAATATCTTAAAAGAGGAAGAATCATTTGATTTCCATCCTTTACATATTAGTCAGCTTGGACTGCTGTAACAAAATATCATAGACTAGGTGGCTTAAATAATAGACATTTATTTTCTCACAGTTCTGGAGGCTGGGAGTCCAAGATCAAGGTGATGGCCAATTCGGTTTCTGGTGAGGGCTCTCTTCCTGGCTGCAGATGGCCACTTTCTCATGGTGTCCTCACACGGCCTTTCTCTGTGAGTGCTCACAGAGAGAGATTTCTCCCTCTTTCTTCTGAGACCACAAGCCCTATCAGATTAGGGCCTCATCCTTATGACCTCATTTAACCTTAATTGTCAACTACTAAAGATTCCCCTCTCCAAATATAGACGCATTGAGGGGTAGGACTTTCACATATGAGTTTTGGGGGAACACAATTTACTCTGTAGCATCCCACCACCACCCCAAGGAACATATAATATAGCGTCTTCTAAGACTAAATATGTTTCTACTGCCTTCTAGTAAGTGTCAGGTGGTTGTTGTTGTTGTTTTTGAAGTTATCACCAGAGTGATTAGGTTCATATTTATATCACCAAGAGGCTTATTCCAGAGTATTTGGCATTTCTGTAGGCAGAGAGGTGGTATTATTTTGCTAAAATAAGGCAGACTGTGCCCTCAGAGTATGTCTTTCTGTGTACTGGGAGGTGTGTGCAGTTAGGCAGATGTACAAATCTGATATCTTCATGTCTCATATTCTACATTTTTGAATAAATAGATATGGTCTAGTAGTCATTCATTTAATAAATGTGTAATTATCCTGCTGTAGGCCAGGTACTGTAGCTAGGTTTTGATAATATAGCAAAAAGTGTAATAGAACAAGGTCCTGCCTTTACTTTACGGAGTATATACTATAGTAGGGGGGGACGTGCTTAAGAAGTAAACAAAGAGGTAACATAACAAATGTCTGTGTACTGTGAAGGAAACATACAGAAAGGTGAGGTGACTGAGATTAGCAGTCTTGGAGAAAATTTGAGAAAAGTGATAGGAAAGAAAGAATACGAGCCAAGGAATGATCTCAGAGACAAACGTTTGGACAAAGGGGCTGAAATACAAAGTACAAAAGCCCACTAGTTAGAATATTCTTGGCAAGTAGTGTAAGGGTGATACCCACGGGTTCTGGGTCCCACTGCCTGGAAATGCTCAATAAATGTTAAATATTGCTGTTTCTCTAGTCATTATGGTCCAGATATAACTGCAATAAACGAAACGTTTTTTTTTTTGCCCAAATGTACTCTTGTTGGAAGCTAAATTGTTACAGGGATCAGCTTGCCTCCCATCTCTTCTCTGAAAATCAAGGTAACTTATTTTTTCCGAGTCACTCCTTAGTTTATGCACACTAATAGAGTAATCCTGTGTTTCTTTAAGCTTTCCACCAAAGTATTCTTTACTGCAAAGGAGATTGAACACAAAGGGTGTGTGTGCATGGGTGTGTGTGTGTGTGTGTGTTCTGACCTTTCAATAAAGGGAACATTTTTTTGTAATCTCTTGTTTTCTTCTAAAGATTCATGCCAGTTTTATGTTCGTCTAAAAATATTTATACCTATTTTAATATTTAAATAATGTCTTAAATGTCATGTCTGTTTTGTGGCTTTGAATACCCTTGCCCCCAGGTACATTGCCTGGCCTGCACCAGTATGAAAGGCCCTGGAATAGAGCCATGTGGTGTATATTCTGGCTTAGGTTCAGCAGGAGGCTAATGTTACCCGAGGGTATTAGGGTGTGGGCTGGGTGGTTTTACTGCTCGGTATCCTGTAAAGTGAAACACAAGAATGTTCAACTTCCTTCCATAAATTATATATAAAGTAGAAACCAAGAAAATGCAGGGTTTTTGTTTTTGTTTTTGTTTTCCCCAGAATGAGCAGTAGAAAGCAAAGCATAAGAAAGTCCAATCTGCTGTCAAGAATGAACTGTGAAGGTCATCCTGTCACTATCAGAATTGAATCACCAGGTAGAAGGTGTATCAAGAGACCTTTTCCCCAAATCACTTTTATTTGATTTTGGAATTCATAATGTGACACTCACTTTGACAGGCAAATTTTCTTTTGAAATTATGTTTTATTGAATTAATATTAAAATTAACTGGGCCGCCCTTGAATATTGATTAATAGTGGGTGTAGGTGACTCAGGCATGGGGCAGGTGCTGCTATACCCTTCCCGTGCATCCTGGACCTGGCTGTCTGCTGCCCAGAATCCTTCTCAACACCACGCTTCAGGAAGTCATTACTAATTAATTAGAGTTGCCCGAGAGATGAAACTCATTTGCTAACTCTGTTAAGTGTACATGAACTTCTTTGGACAATTGGGAACCAGCCATACGACAGTGGACTCTGGTTATCATTCTTTTAGTTGTATATACTTTTAATAATATAAAACCATTTTTAGGCAAAAATTAGGTTCTAGTGCTAGAATACCAAATGAAATATATTGAGGGGCGCCTGGGTGGCTCAGTCGTTAAGCGTCTGCCTTCAGCTCAGGTCATGATCCCAGGGTCTGGGGATCGAGCCCCGCATCGGGCTCTCTGCTCCGCAGGAAGCCTGCTTCTCCCTCTCCCACTCCCCTTGCTTGTGTTCCCTCTCTTGCTGTGTCTCTCTCTGTCAAATAAATAAATAAAATCTTAAAAAAAAAATATTGAAAGTTTTCAATAAAATTGAAAACGGTACATATTTTGAGTTAAGTCATGATTTTGAATGGGATGGATGTTCTTAGCATGAACTCTTTTTTTTTAAAGATTTATTTATTTTAGAGAGCGAGAGAGCAGGGGGGAGGGGCAGAGAGAGAAAGAATCCTGAAGCAGATCCCCCCCCCCTCTCTTCACTGAGCACAGAGCACAATATTGGGCTTAATCCCAAGACCCTGAGATCGTGACCTGCGCCCAAACCAAGAGTTGGATGCTTAACACATTGAGCCACCCAGGTGCCCCAGCATGAACTCTTTCTTAACACGAAGGCTGAACTACTAGTGAATATGAAATTAAGATACCAGATGCAGAGACATAAAGAAGGAAATCCTAATAAACTGTTCTCAAGCATCTTCTCCAGGTACCTGTATTTCAGAAGCCTGAGTAAATGGGAATGGTTGATGGGCACATCATCAGAAATTCTGAATAGTTTGTTTCCCTAGTTTGAGTTATGTAATAAGTGAAAGTAACAAAGTTAAGTTTCTGTAGGTTTCTATTAAATAGTTAGTCAATTCATTTACTCCTTTAGGTTTTAGGTATTTCATTAGTCTGAATCAGGGACCTTTTCCCCTGATGTGCGTGTTGTGTGTATTGAAGGGGTTGCAGAGATAATAATGTGAGGTATCAGTCTGAGGAGACGTGACCATTTTGACTTGAATAGGTAATAATTGTTTCCTGTGAAACTTTTGTATTTCATTTAGTCTCCTGTTTTCTCATTTCATTTGCAAATTGGAAAAAATTTATAAATTTTGGGAGGACTTTATTAGGAGATTAGTATTGAAATGTTCTTGGGCCAAGAAAACTGCCTGGCATTAATTTCATAATTTCGGAGCATTGCTAAATCATTCTTTGAAGGTTAAAATTAATATTTGAAAGTAATAATTAAGGCCGTGGCTGCCAGGACTAATTGAAATTTTTGTAGACAGAAAATGTATGATCCCAAATGTCATTACTTATTCATGATATGTCTTACTAATAAGAGATTATTCTGGTTTCAGTTGTTTTCATACTGTTTATAACAGGACAAGATTTGTTTAATGATGTTCATTGTACATGAAATGCTATTCATTGTATATACATATCGCATTGTAATTAGAAGATAATTACAGACAAACATTATTATTTTTGAATTGGAAAAAGT
This sequence comes from Neomonachus schauinslandi, assembly GCF_002201575.2. NCBI lineage: Eukaryota > Metazoa > Chordata > Mammalia > Carnivora > Phocidae > Neomonachus > Neomonachus schauinslandi. The sequence continues at coordinate 14,422,303 of NC_058404.1, forward strand.
ATCACCTCACTAACATCTGGGGCATTCTTAAAGCCACTGTGCTTTTCTTGTATATCTAAGTACTGGTTAGATTTGGTTTATTTAGCTGATGAAATCAGACCAAAAAAATCCCAACCCAAGGAAGTATGGCCATAGGCAAGATAGTGTGCTCATAGAATTTTTTGTCTTCTTTAGAGTTTGGACTCCTTCAATGGAGAGAAGGTTTAATGAATTTAGCCCCATAGTTGAGAAGCAGAACTCTGGTAGTTGAGTATGGTTCTAATCCTGGTGCTGCTAACTAGGATTACTAACTATCCCTGTGGCAGGTTTCTCTGCCTGTACCCTCATAGGCTTGTTTCAGGGATTAAATGTGTGTTGTTAATAAAACATTTAGGATCACCATTGCCTCATAGTCCATGAATATAAATGACTTTTAAATAAATAAAAAAAAAATTCTAGGCAATATTTATTTATTTATCTTTATTTTTTTAGGATTGATTTATTTATTTGGGAGAGAAAGAGAGAGCAAACATGGTGGGGAGGAGCAGAGAGAGAGGGGGAGAGAGACTCAAGCAGACTCTGCACTGAGCGTGGAGCCCTACTCGGGGCAATTGCACGACCCTGAGATCACGAGCTGAACTGAAACCAAGAATCGGAGGCTCAACTGAGCCACCCAGGTGCCCCCAGCTATATTTATTTTTAAGCTTTTTTGAAAATACACCTGGCAAACATTTTTTCTTTCATTGTTGTTGAATAGATGATAGATCAGCAATATTAAAGAAAAATTTTAAAGTAATTATCCATATAAAGAAGATGTGCTATATATCCGATGGAGTATTACTCAGCCGTCAAAAAAAATGAAATCTTGCCATTTGCAATGTCGTGGATGGAACTAGAAGATATTATGCGAAGCAAAATAAGTCAATCAGAGAAAGACAGTTGTTACATGATTTCATTCATATGTGGAATTTAAGAAACAAAACAGAGGAGCATAGGGGAAGGGAGGGAAAAATAAAACAAGACAGAATTCAGAGAGGGAGACAAACCATAAGAGACTCTTAATCAGCCTGAGTGGCTCAGTTGGTTAAGCATCTGCCTTTGGCTCAGGTCATGATCCCAGGGTCCTGGGATCAAGTCCCACATTGGGCTCCTTGCTTAGCGGGGAACCTGCTTCTCCCTCGGGCTGCTGCTCCCCCTGGTTGTGCTCTCTCTCTCTCTGACAAATAAATAAAATCTTCAAAAAAAAAAGAGAGAGAGACTCAATCATAGAAAACAAACTGAGGGTTGCTGGAGGGGAGGGGAGTGAGAGAATGGGGTAAGTGGGTGATGGGCATTAAGGAGGACACGTGATGTAATGAGCACCGGGTGTTATATAAGGCTGATGAATCACTGACCTCTACCTCTGAAACTAATAATACACTATATGTTAATTAACTGAATTTAAATAAATTTTAAAAAATCAGTAAAAAATAATTATCTGTATAACCAATTTTTAAAAATAATGTTTGCATATTATTTTCTAATTATTATTTATTTGTATGCATATTTTATATTATTGAAATTATAATATATATAATAATCAATGTAGGCAACTGAATTTGATTGGCCCATCCTGGTCACGTGCTTGCTCGGGAGTGGGTTGGGCATAGCGGCTGCAAACATAGCCACAAGGGAGGGGGCATGGGGTGCTAAGCAGCCGAAGAAACAGAAGTGCACTGTCATGAACAGTGGTCTTTCTTGTCCAGAAGTGTATGTTTACTAAACAGGTAGAATTGTGGTGGCAGGATTCCATCTGCTTCAGGGATTTGAGCGGAGATCATGATGTGTCAGCAAGAGTGGCGGACTGAAGGGCCAAGGGAAAGGCAGTCTTGCCCACTGGTCTGAGCTGAACGACCTTGGACAAGCTTGATGTTCTTTTTTCCACCCCTAAATTTATCCTGCTTTAAGCTATAGAACTGCTTTTTGATATTTTTGTTTTGACATAATGCTTATTTAAGATGGGATGTCAGGATATTGTGAGTTTTGCTGTTCTCCCCCCCATCCCATATAGTTTTTAACAGTGTGAACAGAACAAGTAAGAAGTATGTTTCTCAAACTTGCCCTGTAGCAGTTTGCTTAAAGAAATGATCTCTACAAGGAAGGAATGCATGTGTCCAATTTTTTAAAAAGTGAAAAAATGTTTAACTTTTTTAGCAATCAAAAATTCACGAGGGGGCACCTGGGTGGCTCAGTCGTTAAGCATCTGCCTTGGGCTCAGGTCATGATCCCAGGGTCCTGGGATCGAGCCTCGCATCGGGCTCCCTGCTCGGTGGGAAGCCTGCTTCTCCCTCTCCCACTCCCCCTGCTTGTGTTCCCTCTCTTGCTGTGTCTCTCTCTGTCAAATAAATAAAAATCTTAAAAAAAAAAAACATAGCTTCCTGGGCTTGCCCCAGAGATTCTGATTTGTTAAGTTGAGCTGGGGCTCACACCATGAATTTGCACTTCCAGCAGGCTCCCCGTTAATATCAGCGCTGCTGGTCCTCAGACCACACTGGAAGAACCACTATTCTCCATCTACTGGGTATCACAGGCAAGCTTTTCTTATCCCTCCAATCTCAGTGTTTCTGAAGAGAAGAGAAAGAAAAAGGAACTTTTGAGTTCTTATTCTGTCCCAGATGCTTAGTTATATGTATAGCGTCACTTCAGTTTCACAAACATAAAGTTGTAGAATCTCTATTTTCTGTGAGGCTGTGGAGGCTCAGAGAGACCAAGTAATTTGCCCAGAGCCGCACAGCTGGTCTGTGTTGTGACTGGTTTCCTGAGTTAATGCCAAAGCCTATTGTAACTCATATTATTTTCCTTAAAGTAACTGCAAAGCAGGATAGAATTTGGGGCAGTGGAGGGAGCCTTCACATCTGTGATAAGGAACACTCAGATTACTCTGATGTTAGAGATTCTCCATTCACCAAGACCTAAAATATGGCAGTTGTACCAAGTGGATTTCAGAGATTTGTAATTGGTAAAATATCCTCAACTTTTTGCTTAAACATGTAAAATGATGATATTAAAAAATAATGAAATTTTAAAAGTTTAGGGTCAGGCTGGAAATGGTACAGAAATTTCTGGCATGCTTTGCTTAGGATTTCAGTTAAATCTTATTCTGAGAGATTTGGGGCAATGTTAAAACAAAGCGTTGTCCAAGTTATTTCTGTTAAGTTCTGTTTTCTGAAACTTTGTAAAGACGAACATAAAAGCATATCAAGGCAAGTATAAGAACAATAAGGTGAAGCATATTTTTTTCAGTGGTGAAATATGTATTTGCACATGCTAATGAGTCTCATTCTGTTTCATTGTTCAATATGAATGGGAACAGCCTTTATAAAATGAATATTTAGAATGATTGTACTGACTAATCCTTTTGTTTTGAGTAGTTCAAAAAAATAAAAGTAGGTTATAAGAAATTTTAGAACTCTGTGAAATTATAGCTCTGCAGTTAGTTGATCTTACTAAAACCGCCCGTAAACTCCGTTTCCCTGGCAGAGTACAAAAAATACATGGAGTGTGTGAGACTGTGGCTGTCCACAGCGCTTGAGGTGTGCACATTGCCCCCGTTGGGTAAAAATACCTGTCCGGGCAAAACTGTGTGTTGCTGTTATTGTTTTAATATAAAGTTCTACTGAAGAATATTGTTACAGACAGACAAACCTACAGCAAGGATTCATTTGGGATAAAGGCCGGAAAAAAGGACTATGTTACTGACGTTCCAAGCACCTCAGTACATACTTAGTCTGCCTAGTGGCTAATCTGGAATTAACTTTAGAATCTCTCTCTTCAGGGCACCTGGGTGGCTCAATAGGTTAAGCGTCTACGCCTTCGGCTCAGGTCATGATCCCGGGGTCCTCGGATCGAGCCCCGCATCGGGCTCCCTGCTCTGCAGGGAGTCTGCTTCTCCCTCTCCCTCTGCCCTTCCTCCTGCTCATGCTGTCTCTCTCAAATAAATAAATGAAATCTTAAAAAAAAAAAAAAAAAGAACCTCACTGTTCTGTTTTTAAACATTTTTTTGTTAAAAAAGTACGCACACACACCCCACATAAAACAAACATATTCTTAATGAATTGTTGTAAAGAGAGTACCCTTCTAACACCACCCAGGACACTAGAACTTTGCCAGCCACCCCAGAAACCTTCTGTAGCCCTTTTCCATAAAATCCGTTATCGTGATGAAGCTACAAACACCATGGACTGATTCTTTTTTGAAAAAATGCCCTCTTAGTATTTTTTAATCCGCAGCTTTTCTCCTCATCCTTTCTTTTCTGATAGCATCCTCATTGTACAATTCCATATTTCTTGTGAATTGGTAGAGATTTGTTCAAATTCAGGATATATATGTGTGTGTGTATATATATATTTATGCCCCCCCCCATACATACATATGGATATTTTGGTGGTGGAAAGCATACAGCATTTGAGATGTTTCTCAGTGAGATTGAGAAAGGGATCAGTATTTGAGCCATTGATGCTCAGTGTCTAGATCTGTGAATTGGGTGTTGTAAAAAATGATGCTCTCATTCAGTCATTCTCATGTATTTGTTAGCCGGACTGTTTCTATAAAGAAGAATTTCCCTTCCCCTACTCCTTGGTTATGTAGTAGTACAGAGATCATGGCTGGCTTCTGGGGTGCTGGGACGTATTATTAGTGGTAGGATCCTCCGGGCCGTCTGGTGAGAGCCATTTGATAGACACATGTTTTGGTTCTTGGGTTGGACGAGGAGCCAGTGGTCCTGGCCTGCAAGTTGTTAGTTACTGGTGAATCCTTTTTTCAGAAGACTGGACTCTTTTCTTTAAGCTACCATGTGGGTGTTTGTTTGTTTTATCTATTCCTGTTTGTTGGCAGATCTAAAGCCTTATTTTGCTGTATGAAACCATTCAATATCATTTGGTCCTATCTCTTGCCTCCAGCGGGTTAGGTGCAGAGATCTCCCATCTTACACAGAGTTTAAAGTCATCACAGAGGCCAAAGTTGTCAATTAAAAAAAAAAAAGATTTTTAAAACAATAATCTCAAAAATTAAATCTTTAAGTAAATATTTGTATATAAGCCATCCATATAAACTGGAATCTAGAATCAGGATATATTAATGCCGTGACTTTCCGCAACGTTTCACAAATGACAATGGGGATGGAGACACATTGTTTCTCTCTCTTGGACTCTGGAAAGTATCAGTATAGTTTAGACTTACTGATATACAGAGATGAAAGTTATCTGTTCTTGTTTCTCTTCTAAGAAAGAAAAGGATTTAACATTTATTTCCTTTAGGTCTGCTGTTTTGTGTATATTATATATTTTTTATCTTCAAAATAACTTTAGACTGTTGGTGTTATTTACAAAGCTCAGAGAGGTTAAGTACCTTGCCCGAGGTCACAGGGTTGGAGAATGGACTGGCTGGGATCCAAGCCCTGCTTCAAGGCCTGGGTGGAGCCCTCTGTGCTTCACACCTCTCAGGAAAAGGAATATGAAGACTGAGTAGATACCAGATACTTTTTCATGGTAACCCAGCTAAAATGTTCTGTTTCTGTGTGTTTATTTCCTTTTGGTTTTAAGAGACACTGTAATTCTATTTATAACTAAGATAATTAAACATTTAAAATGTGTGTGCCTACTTAAAAATGATTATTGTTATTAAAGGAAAATATCCATCCTATATTAATGTTATTTTGATTAAACTTATAATTGAAAAGTCAGTTTCTAGGAATTATTATTGCCCTACAAGTAATCATGATTAATGGGCTCGCTATGTTAATGGCGACTTATGGTAGCTTTTAAACGCAAAATAATAAATTTTAAAAATCCAAATCATCATTTAATACTGTTTAAATTAGACTGCATTGTAAGTATTAACCATAAAGTATGCAATTAAAATATTACACTTGGTGGTTAATTCTTAGACCGCATTCATTTGATCTTTTTTGCTGCATTTATATTTGTGTAACAGTTGAAAGCCTGGGCTTTGGAGATCCGTCTGTTTGAATCTGGCTCTGTCCCTCCCTGACTGTGTGATTTGGAGCTAGCTACCTAACCTCTCTTGGGCCTCAGGTTCTTCCTCTGTGAAGTGATAGGAGGACCTAACTCAAAGCTTTGTCAGTGACGATTCTGCGATTAGAAACCTGCTCAAAATGTGTTAACTGTGACTGTGATTACCTTGAATTGGGAAGACTGGCTCACGTGCCATTCCTGAAGATTTTGGTCCCCGGGGAATATCTTTTTTTTTTTTTTTAATGAAACAATTTACATGGTCAGCTGCTTTTGCTACATTCTCACCATCCTGGCTAAATACTCATTCTTATAAACATATATTGAGCCTGTGAATTGGGCTGGGAGCTGCTGATACAATGATAACGCAGTGGGCTGGCAAAGAGCTCAGTCCACTGGGGGGAGAGAATGAATGATTTTCACATGTGGAAACATGTTACAGGGAGTAAAGGGAGTAGTTCTCTCAGTTTAGGATGAATTTTATCCTTGGAGACGCTTGGGGGGTTGTAGATGTCATCTTTTCAACTACTTTTTCTCTCTTTTTATTTTAGAGGAAAATAAAAGAGGAAACACATTTTTTAATTTTTCTCATTTGAGCTGGGCTCTTGGTTTTGTGGAACTGGACTGCAATGACAAGAATTTCTTTTTCAGGGGCGCCTGGGTGGCTCAGTCGCTTAAGCATCCAACTCTTGATCTCAGCTCAGGTCTTGATCTCAGGGTTGTGAGTTCAAGTCCCGTGTGGGGCTCCATGCTGGGTGTGTAGCCTACTTTAAATAAATAAATAAATAAATTGAAGAAGTTCTTTCTTTTTTAAAAAAAATTAACTTTTAAAATTTAGACGTGATTGACCTGTATCATGATGTTAGTTTCAGGCATACAACGTAATGATTCAGTATTTGTGTGTATTCAATATGTGTGTGTATTGCGAAACGATCACCGTAAGAGGTCTAGTTAACATCCATCACCGTACAGCTGCCCCTAGAGAATATCTTGAAATGTTCTTGAAGCCCTTGTCCTGAATGAAGAGGATGGAGAGGTCACGTACAACCTTTGATGTTTCCCTAGTGCTGGATTTCTGGACTCACCAGCAGGATCTCCATTTCTGTAACAAATGGATACATCTTCAGTAGGGATGTACCCTTTGTTACTGCTGTACTCTGAAAATGTAGCAATGTTTCATTAATTTCGATTTATCTAATTAAACAATTCTTTATAATTTGAACTGGATGAGATGGGGTTCACCCTTCTGTCTGCGGTAGCAGTGCTTGCTGACTCACCATCAGTCCCTCCCTGGCTGGGATATATTATACGCCAGTGGCACTGTGCCCCCTTGTGCTGCCTTCCCTACACTCTGGCCCCTTCTCTCAGACCATAAACACCAGTTCTCCCTGGGCCATTTTTGGGTTTTATGCTTGTTTGAGAACTGTCATCCCTTCGATACCTCTATGCTCTCACAGCTGCTCTAGCCCATTGTACTATAGAATCAGCATGTGCCAAAGGGACTTGCAAAGCTGGAGCAATTAAAGAATGAAATATGGGGGAGTGGTGGGCAGGAATTAGGTAATTAAAAAAGTCAGAACTCTGTAGGGCTTCTTTATTCTTTCTCCGTCCCTTCATGGAGTTCCTCTGGGAGTCCCTCCCAGATGGTCTTTGAGGATCATCCGGGCGAATGTTAGGGGTCAGCAAAGACACGGTGGCTTGTCTTGGCTGAAGGGAGATTGGAGAACAAGGCTGGAGAAGAAGCTGAAGACTAGACAGTAGGAGACCCTGGATATTTGGGGTAAGATATTTGAACCTGATTGTTTATCAATGTCTTTTGCAGAGTTTAAATCAAAGAGTGATGGCATGGAAGGTGTATTTTAGAATGCGGAGTCTGGGGATGAGTGTAGCTAGAGAGATTGAAAGGCAGAGTGATTGGCAGGAGGGAGACTAGTTGAGATAATATAACGAGCGAGGGATGATACGGGCGCCTGGGTCTCGTGTCGGTATTGGAATGGAGTTATGTAAGAGTTACGCCATTATGCTTTCTTCTGTCGGCAGCCTCTTGGATCATATGCACTTGCAAGTGATAACATGTACTTTCAAAAAATGTCATATAATACAAACTTTTTGCTTGGTTCTTCTCTGTATGAGTGCTTGCTGCTAATACAGAACCTACTTACAGGCATTGTCGTAAGAACACCCAAGGAGAGGCTGAAGTGATTTGTCCTTCTGCCGCCTGGCAAGGTTGGTGATTTAAATCAGAACTTTCCAACCTGTATTGTGGAGCCTGATTACTTTACAAGGTTGTTTATTTATTTATTTTTTTTAATTTCTGAATTCAGATTTTAAGAGGATGTGCTAGTATTATTTGTGAATTTCCAATTCTCCTTTGTTCTTTGTTCTTTAATTATACTCCTGTCTACACTGCCATGGCCTTTTTGTTCCCAGTGGATGAATTAAGGACTTGGCCAGAAAGTACACATTGGAAGGCTGGGCAAAATTTATCTTTTTCTCTAACTTCTTATTTTGAAATCATTTCATACTCACTGAATAGTTGCAAAAAGAGTACAAAGAATCCCGGTGCGCCCTTCACTGAGATTCTTCAAATGTTAACATCTTACCATGTTCGCTTTATCATTCCCTTCCTCCTCCCCTTTTCCTCCCTGCCCTACTCACTCCCTTAGACATACTAAGTTTTGTTCTGAACGATTTGAGACTAAGTTGCAGACATGATACCCTCCGCCCTCAACACTTCAGTTGGCACTTCCTAAAAACAAGGGCATTCTCCTACATAGTCACAGCACAATGATCTGTTTCATGTACTTTATTCGAATTGTGCTGAATTGCCCCACTTACACTGTCCTTTATAGGACATCTACCCCTCCGAGTCCACTGTACAGTTCAGGCTCACCTGTTCCATTTAGTTGTAATGTCTCTTTAATTCTCCCTTAATCCGGAATAGTTTCTCAGTATTTGTCTTTCCTGAATTTAACATTTTCGAAGAGTACAGGTCATTTGTTTGGTATGATGAATGTCCCTCAATTTGTGCTTGTCTGATAATTAATCATGATTAGATTCAGATTATGCGTTTTTGCTACAAATATTCCAGAAGTGATTTTGTGTCCTTCTCCAGTTCATCATGTCAGAGGGTACGTGCTGTCTGTCTGTCTGGTTGCCGGTGAGGTTAACTTCGGGCTCTCATGTGAGGGGTGTCTGCCAGGGTTCTGACAGTGTCGTCCAGTGCGGTTGCTTTAGATGGCTGGAGGGAGACGGGGAGGATTTATGTGTCCCCCCAGTGGTGGAAAAGTTATTTTCTCTGGCAGGTTTCTAAATTTCCCTCTCTCCCTTTTTTTTAAAAGTTACCGTGCACTTCCCAAAGAGTAACTCTTTTTTACCTTATTTTCCGCCAAATAGTTGCCTCCTGGTGTCTGGGATGTACTTTTAAGTTCGCCTCTTTCTTGCAGTTGTCTCTCTAACCCCTCAGTTTAGGGTGGACTTTCTTTCAGAGGCAGTGACGTTAGATCAGTCTTGAAGACCCCAGCCACCACTCCCTTCTTTCTTCTGCTCCATTCTTTCTGGAATCTCCTTTTTCCTCTGACCACTTACAGCAGGGACATGAGGGATACAGTCAGTTCTGCTATAATTCAACATATGCATTCCTAAAAAATCATGCTGTGCCAAATCGCACAATAAAAAACCACAGGGCTTGTGGGGAAAATGGGTTTGGGGGCACGTGTTTGTTCGCTAGGGCTGCCGTTACGAAGTGCCACAGGCTGGATGACTGGAACAACAGAAGTGTATCTTCTCACACTTCTGGAGGCCAGAAGTCAGAGACAAGGTCAGCGGGGTTGGTTTCTTCTGACACCTGTCTCTTGGTCTTTCCTGTGTGTGTCTCTGTCCTAATGTCCTCTTTTGATAAGGACACCAGTCATGCTGGATTAGGGCCCACCTGGATGACTTCCTTTTACCTTAGTTACCTTTTTAAAGGCCCTGTCTCCAAACACAGTCAGATTCTGAGGTCCTAGGGGTTAAGACTTAAACATATAAACTTCGGGCAGAGGGGACGCACAATTTAGCCCATAACAGGGCACAGCACTCAAAAAACGTCAAATGGCACGTTTAAAAAAAAAAAAGATAGGAACCTAAGTTTTACCCATGTTAAGTCATTAGAAATATAAAAAATACTCCAGTAACTATGGTGCTTTGGAGAAAGACTTGAAGTTTGCTTGTGGGAGTGGCCGTGGAAAGGATTGTAGTTTGTGAGTTATTTTATGGGCTGGAAAGCCATAACTCCAGACATGGACCACTGCAGCTCATAACTCCTGTGGTGAACCAAAGTAGCCGGTAGATTTTTGAAGGTATGTGTGTGTTTCATATTCATTCCTACCAGTTTGGTTCAGCCGGGTGCAGTTTTCTGCATTTACGTCCTGTTTCTTGTAGATAAAGATGCTCATAAGCAAACTCAAAAATTCTCATTATGTTCTAATTGTTCCCTAATATATCAATCATATTTGAACACCAGATTTTGCATTTTCAAGAAAGTGTTACAGCAAAACTCACAGTGGCTCACTGGGATATGGTATTTATTTTTTTTACTTAAAGGTAGGTTGAAATTACTCTAGCCTCTGGTTATCCTGAAGGCACGGGACATGTAGTTTTATTTGTTCCTGCCTATTAAAATTGTCTTTTTGTATTTTGGAGGATTGTTGGGAGATTTGGCAATACACGGCTGCCCTCATTGCTGCTGCTCAGGTCCTTCCATGCAGAATTCCTCTTCTTAAAATACTTTAATCACAATAAGTCAATTAATGTACTTTATAGTGAAATTTTTTTGTTTGTTTGTTTTTTTTAGTATTTCCCCTTCTTTTTCTCTCTCTTGTTTCCGTATGCCTTCTCTGACCTGTTTGGTCAGAGCTTAAGGTTCTTTTTACTTTTCCCTAAGTTTCATTGTTTCAATCACATCTTTAAATCTTTAGCCTCATTGGCCTGAGGAATTGTTCAGCAGGGATTGGAATGAAATTAGGCAGTCTTCACTCCGCATGATTCTGCTGTGCGCATACATAAGTTATCATGGTTCACAGGTCAGCCACCCCAGTACATCGGCTGAGCCCGCATACAGTACAGACATTGCTCAGTCCACAAATCGTGGCATAAATAACCGATGTGCACCATGATCAGTGACAAAGCACAGTGCCTTTTTCAACCCTCAGTGGGCAAGTCACTGTGTGTCTGTTATTCTGTTTACAGACAGCAAAGTGTGTAGCCATATTGCCTCTTTGTCTCTCAGTGATAAACCCACACAGCATTGTACAAGGATGAATAATTGAAAAGGGGACCTGGCCAACAAAAATGAAAGTGCAACAAAGAAATGAAAAGTGATAATGTTAGAAGTGAAATTGGAAGTATCCGAAGATCTGAAAACATTGACAGCAGAGCCAAGATGGGCTGAGATTGAGGCTTGTGTGAAGCTATGGGAAAAAGTGATGAAAAAGTCCTGTGAATATGAAAATCAGGCAAAGTCACTTCAGCATCTTTTAGTTTAAACTGTACTGGGAACAGAAAATGGCTTATAGTTAAAATGGAATGTTGACTTCTCTTTTGGTTTGATGACTGTCATTAAAAAAAATCCCAATCAGTTTACCTCTCACTCAGGCTTAATCAGTTCAACTTCTCATCTAAGTTAGTTGCCACGTTGAAAGAAAAAATAGTAATTACCTGGATATTAAAGAGGAAAGACTGGCTTCATCATTCAGAAGTCAGCGTGGGGGGCGCCTGGGTGGCTCAGTCGTTAAGCGTCTGCCTTCGGCTCAGGTCATGATCCCAGGGTCCTGGGATCGAGCCCCACATCGGGCTCCCTGCTCAGCGGGAAGCCTGCTTCTCCCTCTCCCACTCCCCCTGCCTGTGTTCCCTCTCTCGCTGTGTCTCTCTCTGTCAAATAAATAAATAAAATCTTCAAAAAAAAAATGCTTTAAAAAAAAAGTCAGCGTGGGTTGATTAATGTTAAACCTTCAGGTGAAGCTGTAGCATTGGTCGGGATGCTGCTGAGAGATTTGCATCCACATTCCAAGGATTAGGTAAAGCGGCTGAAGATCCTCATTATCAACTATTTAGTGTCGATGAGACACGTTGGAAGGCAACCCCATCAGGAACTTGGGCCACAGAAGGTGTAAGATCTTGAAGTGGCTATGAAGGAGTTCGACTCAGAGTAACTTTTCTTTTAGGAGGCAGCACAAAGGGTGATTTTAAATGAACACCTGTGTTTATCTATCAGTCTGAGAATCCCAGAGCATTAAAAAATCACAAAAAAGCATCTTGACCAGTCCCTTGGCTCACAAAATAAAAGATCAGGGGTTACGGTATCATTGTCTCAAAACTTGTTTCGACTGTGTTTTTGTCCAGAGGTAGGCAGAATAATTTTAATTTTTAAAGCACAATTGCTACTGTTAGATAATGCTCCAGGTCACCCTGATTCTCTTGGGGACTTGAGTGAATGGGAAAACTTGGCTTTTACTAGCTAACACAGCTTCATTATGGAGCCAATGATCCAAGGAGTTGTTTCAGCTTTTAAAGCCTATTATCTTAAATGGACTTTCAGACAAGTTATTGATGCTACAGCTGGACATTGTGCATTTTCTGTAGCTGAATTTTGGAAGAAATATGACATACAGCATGCATTAGAAAATGTCCAAAGCATCGCAGCAGGAAGTAACAGTGAGGCGTGTGTGCAGAACGGCGGGAACTTTTACCACACTGTGCAGATAACCTTGCAGGATTGGAGTTGAACATAATAGAGTTACAGAAGAGATAGTTGACCAAGGGAATGTTGACATTGGCACCACTGGAGAGACTGGAGGAGATACGTAGCTCTGGGAATTTGGTGGAGGCAAGTTTTTTGGCATAAATGAGGCAAGTGAGTGATGGAAAGGACAAAGATGCCCCAGAGGGGGTGATGCCACCAAGTATCTTCACATTAAAGGAGCTCTCGGAGATCATTCATGAAAGCACAAAGACTAAGATGTTGGCAGCCAATCCAAACTTAGAGTGTGGCGGTTTGTTAAGGTATAGAAAAGAGTCTCCCTTCGTATATTAAGTTATACAACCCGAAGAAGGCAAGCCCTGTTCAAACTACTCTTGATAATTTTTTTCTTTGATTTTTTTTTTAAATATTTTTTTACAAAGAAATATACACTTTAATTCCCAGTTTCTGATGTTTTAAATCACGGTATACTAAGTAAACATTTGTTTTACTATTTTTCCATTTTTTTACATTAGTAGAGAGCCTTTAATATTTTGAATAAGATTTTCAAAGGTCATGGAACCGTTGTAGCTTTTTCCCGTTGATTAGGAAGATCACCCTGCATGATTTCGGCTGACGCCTTCATTTTTATGGCGCAGCACTCCGGGTAATGTGAGGACAGCTTGTACTCAAGATGGAAGTTCTTTGCCTTCCTTTGCCTTCGGCAGCCATTGTCAGCAATTTTACTGTCTGTATGTAGCTGTGTTGTTAGGGTCTGAATAGTGTTTCCGGTTAACATGCCATCACTGCCCCTGGTCTGAGATTGTCCCCTCTTCCCTGTCCTGGTTCTGGTCCGCAGCGTTGGCAGAGTTGTTTTCTGTGGGACTTTTAGGTTGTCTGACTCATGAAGACGGACTCTACTCCTGTGTCAACTCTTCCTCTCGCTGCCCAGCCCCCGCCCCACACAGGCTCCCTCTCCCCCTTCCCCAGTAGCGTTGCTGTTTTCCCCTTGTCTAGGCGATGTAGTTCAGCGGTTATCTTTGCTTTGTATAACATGTGCTTGGAGTCCCAGCCACAATCCCAAGATCTCATCAGGGCCTTTGCCTTTTCAAACATATTCATCTTTCATCTGTGCTCCAAGAGGCCTCATTATTCCCAGCGTTCAATTTTTGTTCTTCTCTTTAGCCCCTTGGTGAGATGACAGGACTTCAAGGAAGAGCAACCCTCTTCACTTCCAGCAGTGAAAAGCCATAGGATAGCCCGGTGATTGCCTCAGGCACAAAAGAGGATAGAGGTGAAGCTTACAAGACTGTTTCCCCGGTGAGCTGTAAAGGACAGCCACTCTGGATTGTAAAGAAAAGTGGTAACAAGCAGGCCCCTCCATGTGGCCACAGAGACATTAGAAAACAATTTCTTGGGAAATGTGCAGAGGGTTACCCTGCCGGCCCGTGGAGCCCCAACTCCGGTCCACACCCGCATTCCTGCCGGCCCTGGGCTGCAGCTGGAAGAGAGGTCCAGAGTCCACCGATGAGAGGGTAATAAGAACAGAATGACAAACCTTCTTGCAGTGGAAAAGCTTGGCAGATGGTAGAGAGGACGCAGACACCTTTATATGGGTAAACTGTGAGGGTCAGAGTTCTGCCATCTGGTTTGGGGCCTAACCAAATAAGTAACCTGTGCACTAACCAGCGGGCTCACAAAGGAGCTCTTGGAGCCTAACTCCAGTCTAAACAAGGATGTGTTGTAGATGCTTTCAATTTTGTGAAGAGACGTTGGATATTTCCTAGGTCATAATGCCAAAATGATTAGTGATCGAGCTGTTGGGTGCCTTATAACTTTACAACATAGTTATACATAGAATTGAATCATAAAATAAGGTGGCAAGGTTAGAGGGAGTGGTTTGCTTTAATGTTGCAGGTTGTATTAATTTTAGATAAAATGAAATTAGTGTTCCTATGGACAGTTGAGCCAAGTTACTCTGAATTACTCTATTCAGCTGGGACTGACTCAGTTTAACAAAATGATACTTTCAGAGTCTTTGAGGGTAATGAGAAAATGGAACAGAAATTAAAATTCTCTTTTGCAGTTTGGACAGAATAATTTCTGTGAGCAGCAATTAAGAAGGTCCATATAAGAAATTCACTTTCTGCTCTACATTCCATTTAGTAAGGTTTCATAATCTTAAACTGCCTGTTACTTTACTTAGAAAACGTTAGGACTTAATGCAGTTCAGTGTCCTCTGCATTACGTGATTTGACCTTTTTTTAACGGGTCCGAAAGAAGTGGCAACAGAAAAAAGAGATTGGGACTTGGTCTTTCAAAGATAGAGAAACTTAGAATTAGAGATGCTTGCTTTTTTTAAAAATCAGGAATATTTTGGGCAACTCTGAAGCCAGTCTCTACTGTTGGAGGGAAGTTTTGTGTGGTTTTGGAGCAGGCAGAAAAGTAAGTCCTTTCTTGTGGGTACAGGTCCTGGAACGGATCGGTGTAGGCCAGCTTGACCCACCTATCAGGAAAATGTCCCTGAGTGGAGCCAGACCTCTGGCTGTTCTTCGACATTCATTGGCTTCTGGGGATGCAGATAGATTGTCCAAAAGCCAGGCAAATTATGGCTGGCAGTGTGCCAGGTCTGTGTGATAGCCTCCAGTGCGGCGACATCCACATCCTCATTACCTTAAGGATTTTTTTCTTGACCAATGGTATTCTGTCAAAAAGGCACACTTTGGACATTTAATAAACCAGAAGTCAGTGCTGTTACAGAGGGTCCTGATAGCTAATAAATGTTAGACTCGTTTAAACACTGTCCTGACAATCTTTACCTCTAGTATACCGTAAACAGACGTTCCTGAGCCCGTGCATCTTACATTCCATTTGTTGCAGAGTCTTACTTGCACTGGGTAAACGCCCATGGGAACTCAAACCAAGGTTGGGCAAAGCTGATAGGAGGTGGGTGAGGGAGCAAGGGTTAGAGAGGTGGAGGGTGGGGGAAGGGCCTCTCTGGACTTGGAGAGTCGCAGCCACATGCATGTCAAACGTTGGAAGGGCCTCTTGATTAGGGTTTGGTATGTGGAGAATGGAAAGCCGAGTTGGTAAGCTTTCTTCTTTTCCTCCTAAATTCCACCCTGATAACAACAGAAAAGCATATTTGACCTACATGGCATTGAAATATTTGAGCATTAAGGGTCAGGTGCTGGGCTAGAGGAGCTGTTGAAGCCGGGTGAAATACAACTTCAGTGGAAATGTGGTGTCTAAACAAACTAAGGAATAGTACACTGTTCCTATGAGTAACTCGGGTTTAAGTTTTGAAGAACACAGCAAGCCTTTCGAAGGCAGTTGAAGGGATGGGTGTGGAAGGGGGTGTGGGGGAAGGAAATCTCAGCAGAATGCTTTTAGATATTTCCTGTTATATAAATGCTGCATGCTTCTCATGCCTTCAGACTCATAGCAAATGGGAATGAAGCCCGTTGAGGCTTAAGTTTAATTACTCTAGCAAAGAAAGAATGTGGAACCTGTATAGGTAATGAAGGAGCTCTAAAAACTGGCACAAAATTTGAGTTCTAATTTTTCATCCAACTGCTATATGTGGCATTTAAATATGGTGCGATGAAATATACTTGGACACAAAATAAATGTGTTCGAGTTTTTCGAAGTGCTTTTGTTTAATCCGTGAGACGTTCTGTTTTAGTAAAAGACTCCATCGCCAGGTGGACATTCCACACATGATGAAGTACCTCATTTATTGTGTCCCCAGAATCACTTGATGCGTTTTTGCAGCAATGTTGCAATGTGCGCTTGCACTGGACACAGCGCCGCACTGATACTGTGACATTGAAAATGAAATGAAAGAACACTTTCTCCTTCTGAACCCTTTATTTCTCTCATCGGTGGTTTCTCTCTCTCCTTTTCCCCCACGCTGACATAGGCAGGTCTATCTGTGTCTGGAAGCAGATAATGAAAGCTTTTCCCCCTTTGTTTTCAGAAAATTAATAGAACTACGTAAGACATTGGGGGCAGTTGTCTGGTGTAGCCTGTGGCACTCGGGGATGAGAGTAGCTATCGACTTGTAATACTTTCTGTTATATACATGCCGGATCTGTCAAGTTCATTGCAGTGTGCCCGGGTGAACCAAGATAGTTCTATGGTCAGATGTCTGGATTTAAGACCCCGCTCCATCACTTAGCAGCTCTTTCCAACAGTGCTCTCCGTTTCTCAGAACCATACAGGGTTTTATAAGATGAGAACTCATCATATCTGTCTGATGGGACTTTTGTACATTAAGGAGTGGGGATACATGGACAAAGCGGGCCTGACGCGGTGTATATCTTACGTTCGGCAGGGCCATGGAAATTCTTCCTTTCCACATAAGTAAGTAAGGCTACTGCTCAACCTCAAGTCACTTACTCATCGATTTAAGGTTAATTCAGCCAGTATTCGTTGAGAGTGTACTCTGTATGTTATTCTGTGCTCTCCAGAGGATACAAAGATCAGTGAGTACAGATCTGGACCCCAAAGTGTCTAGAATGTGTAACTAGAAAGTAATCAATATCCTAAGAAAGGAATAGATAAAATACTTGGGGATTCAGGGCAGTCAGAAGCCTTTTGGATGATAAATAACCTCTCAGCTCTCTATCCTGAGATCTAAGGCTCTGCCAAGGGAGAACGGGGCTCTTCATGAAACATCTCACAGATTGGAAGCACAGAATTCTGTAGATCTTGTTATCGGGGCTTAGACATGTTGTTACCGAGGCACCAAGTAGTGGGTGATAGGGTTTTTGCCCCAACATATATGGCCTCATGCGAATTTGGCAGATGTATCAGGGAAGTTTCATACTAGGACAAGCCATCATAGTGTGTGAACATGGCCCGTCTCTGAGGGAGATGGCTCTTTGGCGTGGCCAAGGAGTGTGGTTCTTTTCTGTGTGAACTGTGGTGTTGATTTTAAAGGTAGGTAACCAGCTTGAAAGAACCTAATGTAATATACCAGAGTTACACATACCTAGGAGCTCATTCATTCATCAACTATTTACTGAACACTTACTGTATATGCTAGGCATTACGGGGAGTATCATGCTGAATCATTTCATGACTCAGACAGGTAGGGGAGATAAAGCTTGTTACACATGTAACTCAGATATGTGGCAGAAATGATCATTGAAAAGAGATACAAATTTAAAGTGCAGTGGAGTTTTAGGGAAGGGAGAGATTATTTCCAGTAGATGTGCACTTGAGTTGGGCTTTGTGTAGAGTGATCCCATCCCACTCAGTCTGCTTGGGTGAGCCCCAGCTTACTCCTGGTGTCGTGGTGTCCCACTCAACTAACATCCCCTTTCACTGTCAGATCATCCCAGTTTGGATGGTAAGTTATATGGTGCCTCCACCTTTGAGGATTAGGTAAAACTTGACTTTATGGAGATAGATAGAGAGCAGTGTAGGTAAGGACGGTACCATGAACAAAAAACACGGGCGATGGCAAGGGTTTGGTGTACTTAGGAAAAACGTGTTCAGAAAGTGTGTAGTTTTGGGAATGGGAAAAGAAATCATTGGAGATAAAAATTGGGAAGGACAGTTGAGGTCAGATTTTGGGGTATTCTGAATGCCAAACCACATACATACCTTGGATTTTATATAGTTGGCAATGGAAGTCATTGAGCAATTTTTTTAAGATTTATAAAGATCTTTGTATTTCCTTCCAGATATAGTAAAGGGCTCTTTTGGGGACACAGGGGCCCCTGCCAATTAAGGATCATTTAGATTTCTATCTAAGTCAGTGGGAAAATAAGATAGGAATTCCTACAATCTACAGTGAAGTATTGCAGAATCTAAAAAATCATTAAGCTTTAGAGCATGCATTGACTTTGAACCAAATGCTGTGTTTTGTTTTTTTTTTTTTAAAGATTTTATTTATTTATTTGAGAGAGAGAATGAGAGACAGCACAAGAGGGAAGAGGGTCAGAGGGAGAAGCAGACCCCCCGCTGAGCAGGGAGCCCGATGCGGGACTCGATCCCGGGACTCCAGGATCATGACCTGAGCCGAAGGCAGTCGCCTAACCGACTGAGCCACCCAGGCACCCCTAAATGCTGTGGTTTTATAGATGAAGAAAACTAATAATCAAAGAGATTGTTAACTGTTTAAGCTCTCCCAGCAAACTATTGGCAGAGATTGATCCTAGGTGTCCTGATTTCTTGTGTAGTGGGAATCTCACTTCACCAGAGAGCTGTATTTTTGGGACTCTACAATGATTTCTGGCCCAGTG
Source organism: Neomonachus schauinslandi (assembly GCF_002201575.2). Taxonomy (NCBI): domain Eukaryota; kingdom Metazoa; phylum Chordata; class Mammalia; order Carnivora; family Phocidae; genus Neomonachus; species Neomonachus schauinslandi. Next base: position 14,441,262 of record NC_058404.1, read on the forward strand.
ACGTCAGTGGCTCTGTGTCTTGGTTTAGTTGTGATAAGGTAAAGACGTCTACTCTACTTCAAGGATGTTGAAGCTTACTTTTTAAAATGTCTAGTGCCTAGAAATTCTTTGAAGAAAGCAAACATTAAGAAGGGAGATTGTTAAACCAGTTGTTCACTCCCTGTCTGTCAGAGTGCATGCTAACTATGGTAGAAATCATTAAGGACAAAAATTAAAAGTAAAACCATTTTCACACACTGAAATAGGAGTTTAAATTATGGCTTGTGTATGGGGCACCTGAGTGGCTCAGTCGGTTAAATGTCCGACTCTTGGTTTGGCTCAGTCATGATCTCAGGGTTATGAGATTGAGCCCTGAGATGGGCTCCCCACTCAGGGCGGAGTCTGCTTGAGATTCTCTCTCTCCCTCTCCCTCTTCCCCTCCCCCTGCTCACTCTCTCTAAAATAAATAAATACTTAAAAAAAATAAATTATGGCTTGTGTAGAAATGCAGGAATTTCTAAAAAAAAAGTCTTTAATTATGAAATGTCATCTTTTCATAAAGTCTAGGTCTTTGTACTTTAAAAACATTTGGAGGGGCGCCTGGGTGGCTCAGTCGTTAAGCGTCTGCCTTCGGCTCAGGTCATGGTCCCAGGGTCCTGGGATCGAGCCTCGCATCGGGCTCCCTGCTCGGTGGGAAGCCTGCTTCTCCCTCTCCTACTCCCCCTGCTTGTGTTCCCTCTCTCGCTATGTTTCTCTCTGTCAAATAAATAAAATTTTTAAAAAAAAAAAAAAAAAAAAAAACATTTGGAAATATTAAAATTAGCAAAATTGATCAAATAAGTACAAGCTTACAAATCATTGGTGGTGGGAACTTTATTTTGCTCTGATTATACATAATCATTGTTGATACTCATTGAAATTAAATGTATTACTATAAAGCTGTTAAAGCCTGAGAAAGGACTGAAAGCATGTTTTGTGTATTTTTTATACTTTATAGAAACCTAACTTAATGTTTTTTTATTATTGTATTTTTGAATGTCCATCAGAGAAATCCTGAGAAAATACAATTTTGGAATGACCATGGTATACCCAAACTGTGGGGTGAATATTTTCATACATAAAAACCCAGTTGCTTATATCACATAGTATTTATGACAAAGAAGTAATTTTGGAGATTCAAGACCTGGTGTAGAGAAAGGAAATGTTAAATGAAGTGCTCCAGCTTTCTTTCACAAGTCATTCGTTGTACCATCAAATAAACACATCATGTAAAATTACGTTTTCATCCCAGGAACACGTTGGAACCTGATTCTAACTTACTTAATATGAACAATGGAGTAGATATTTTACCTAAGTGGAGAAGTTGCTGTAAAATCAGTAGTTTCTCATGGACCCCAATTTGAGCTTTAGAAGAACAGCATACTTCAAAATGATGCCTTTATTGTCTTTGGGAACTAGGTTTTCAAGTCACTTAGAGAACAGTAGGTTTGCTGGACAAAATGAGCGTAAAGCCACAGCAAAAATAGTAATGGTGAGAGGTTTATTTCAGATGCTTATTATAAACCTAAAAAGACAAAAACATTCGATTAGCAGTTGCTATGCCCTTGGCCAGGGAATGAAATAGTGGGTCTTCTTTGATCTATCATCTGTCTTCAAACATCAGATTCAGGAGGCAGACATGGAGTCACAAGCGGGGGACGAGCTCACCAGGCCAGCCTGAGGGTATAGGAATAAAACATTCAGAAACCTTCCATGAGCGTGATCTTCAGATATCTGACAACAGCTGCAGGGCTTCCATGGGCAAACTTTTCAGCTCTGAGGTCCTGGAGTTGTTGTCATTTGGAAGAATTTGTGGGTGGGGGGAGAAGGCGGGGGAGGAAAGCATGTTCACCAGGTCGGGGAACTTGTGGGGTGCTGCAAAGGACCGTGTACAGAGCTCCAGGCGAGTCCTGCTGGGGGAGCACTGGAGCCTCGGATGTTGAAATGCACTTTCTGGACATAGTTTTTCATTTATACTGGCTTTTTATATTATTTTTTGAGAGCACGGTAGAAATAATAGGGCAGAGAAACAGTCATCGTATTATATGACATCTAAGAAGAGGAATTTCTTCAAACTAATTTGTTTTTCTGCTTTGTAAAATGAGGAGAGTAGATAGCTGATGAGAGCTTAGCATGACAACCATTTCAGATGCATCTGCTCTATTCAACTGTCTCATTTCTTCTTTGTACCATTCACATGGTACTTAGCACAGATTGCCTTACGTTAGATTATTTCTGCATGTGCTTTATCTTGTTAGATTTTGGAGCCTCTTTGAGAGCAGAGTCAAGGGTTCAAAAATGAAAATAAAGGCATTAATGCTGTGGTTTAACACTTTGTGGAATACTTTTCAGATATATTATTTGGTATCTCTTAACAGTGTGCTGAATGTAACAGGGGCTTCTAATTAAAAGCTAGAAGAACAGATAGAATATGTGTATTTTCTATTTTATTTAAGATTCACTAAAACTTGGTTTATGCTAAAAGACAACACTGGCAAGATTTTCAAATGTTTATGTTATGTGCTTTAGAGTACCAAAAAAATCTACTTTACATAAGTGCCAAGCAAATGTAATGTTAACAATTTATATGAGATTTATTTAGGGATAAATTTAAAATCGGTAAATAGAGACAGTAGAGAAAGGTTTCAGACTTTTGAAATTAAAGTTGGAAACTTATGGGAGATTTTGCAACTTTGTTTCAATGAAAGTTATATCTGTAAGTGATTAATAAACACAAAATACATTCCCAAGACAAAGCGGTGGTCTCCTGACCCACTTTCTCTTATTCTCTCTCCCCAGAGTCAACCATACCTACATATTTAATGGTTTCTTTTGGTATTTACCTCTGTGTTTTTAAATAACATATTTGTATGTCTTTATTTTTCAATTGTAGATTTTGAGAATCGACTTCCTGCTCTGGATGAGGCTTCTCCTCTCTTACGGGTGCCTTCCTCTCCCTTCCCGCTCCCCCCCTCACACACTTCCTTTCCCCTCATCGTCATCTCGGGGTATTCTGTCACCCTGTGAAGAAATCAGTATTCAGTGTTTACATTTTTATGACTATGTAAATATTGTTTCTGGATGACCAATCTAGTGTACTATAATTGAATTTCCTCTGTTTTTTCTGTGGTTAATAATTATCTCTTGTTTTTCATTTGTTTAATTTTCTATGTCCCTGTCACCCATTTGCTGCCAGAATTATAAATCTCCTTTCAGTGGATTTGAACACAACAGGTGTTCTATTGGTTTCAGACCTCCTGCTCCTTCTGTTCTTGGTCTCCACTTCAGACTGGTTATTCATTATAACTGCATTCAATACTTTAATTTTTGGATCCCAGTCTTCTAGTTTTCTTGGTTTCTTCTGTCATTTTGATAGAGTTGCATTAGAAGGGGACAGAGGAAAAGAATTTGTTGGGACTTTTCATCTCAGACAGTGCTACATTATTCTACTCTCATACCTGATTGATATTTTAGCTGGGGATATAATTCCAGGTTGGAAATAATTTGCACTCAAAAATATGATGATATTGATTGCTCTATGACTTGTAGCTTTCAGTCTCGTGTTTGAGAAGTTTGATGACTCTCTGATTCTTTTTTTTCAGTTTTACTGGGAAATAATTGACGTACATCATTGTATACGCTTAAGGTATACAGCATGATGGTTTGATTTACATATATTGTGAAATAATTATAGAAGGTTCAACTAACATCCATTACCTGATATAGATATGATTAAAAGAAAAGAAAAAAAGAAAAAAAAATTCCCCTTCGATGAGAGTTCTTAGTATTTACTCTTAACAACTTCCCCATATATCATACAGAAGTGCTAGTTACAGTCACCATATGGTACATTCCATCCCTAGTTCTTATTTATCTTATAACTGAGAGTTTGTACCTTTTGACCCCCTTCCTCCAGTTCACCCTCCCCATGCCTTTGGCCTTTGGCAGCCGTGGGTCTCTGATCTTTTTCTATGAATTTGTTTTGTAAAATTCCACATGTAAGTGAAATCATACAGTATTTGTTCTTCTCTGTCTTACTTATTTCACTTAGTATAATATCTTCAAGGTCATCCACGTTGTTGCAAATGGTTAGGTTTCCTCAATTTTTAAGGCCAAATAGTATTCCATTGTATGTATGTACCACAGCTTCTTTATCCATTCATCTGTGGATGGTCACTTAGGTTGTTTCCATGTCTTGGCTATTGTAAAGAATGCTCCTATGAACATGGGTGTGCAGATACCTTTTGGAGTTAGTGTTTTCATTTCCTTTGTATATATTACCACAAGTGAAGTTGCTGGGTCATATGGTAGCTCTAGTTTTAATTTTTTGAGGTTCCTCCATAATGGCTGTACCAATTTATATTCCCACCAGCAGTGCACAGGGGTTTCTCTTTCTCCACATCCTCACTAGTATTTGTTATCGCTTGTCTTTTTGATGATGGCCATTCTAACAGATGTGAGGTAATATCTCATTGTGGTCTTAATTTGCGTTTCTCCAGTGATATTGAGTGATGTTGAGTATTTTTCTCATGTATCTGTTGGCCTTTCATGTATCTTCTTTGGAAAAATGTCTATCCAGTTTCTCTGTCCGTTTTTTAATTGGGCTACTTGTGGTTTGTTTGTTTTTGCTATTGAGTTGTATGAATTCTCCATATATTTTGGATATTGACTCCTTATCAGGTATTTTTTTCTCATTCTGTAGGTTGTCTTTTTACTTTGTTGATGGTTTCTTTTGCTGTGCAGAAGCTTCCTAGTTGGATGAAATCCTACTTGTTTATTTTTTATTTTTTTGCTTATTTTAGGTGTCGTATCCAAAAATTCACCGCCAAGACCCATGTCAAGGAGCTTTATTCCTATGTTTTCTTCTAGGAGTTTCATGGTTTCAGGGCTAACATTTAAGTCTTTAATACATTTCAAGTTAATTTCTGTGTGTGGTTTAAGACAGGGGTGCAGTTTCATTCTGTACGTGGGAATATCCAATTATTTAAGCACCATTTATAGAAGAGACTGTATTTTCTCCATTGAGTATTTTGGCTTCTCTGTCAAATATTAGTTGGCCTTATATGCTTGGATTTATTTCTGGGCTCTCAATTCTGTTCCACTGGTTTATTTGTTTTTATGGCAGTATCATAGTGTTTTGATGCTAGAGCTTGAAATCAGGGAGTGTGATGCCTCCTGCTTTTCCTTCTTTCTCAGGATTTCTTTGGCTCTTTGGGGTCTCTTGTGGTTCCATATAATTTTTAGCAGTATTTTTTCTACTTGTAGAATAAAATGCCATTGGAATCTTGACAGGGATTGCATCGAATCTATACATGGCTTTGGTAGTATGGACATTTTAAAGATTTTATTTATTTCAGAGAGAATGAGAGAGAGAGAGTACATGAGAGGGGGGAAGGTCCGAGGGAGAAGCAGACTCCCTGCTGAGCAGGAAGCCCGACGCGGGACTTGATCCTGGGACTCCAGGATCATGACCTGAGCTGAAGGCAGTCGCTTAACCAACTGAGCCACCCAGGCACCCCAGTATGGACATATTAACAATTGATTCTTCCAATTCAACATGAGATACCTTTCTCTTTATTTGTGCCTTCTTTGATTTCTTTCATCAGTGTCTTATAATTTTCACAGTAGAGTTCTTTCACCTCCTTGGTTAAATTTATTCCTAAGTATTTTAATGTTTTAGATGCTAGTGTAAATGGGATCCATTTTTTAAATTTCTTTTTCAGAGATTTTGTTGTTAGTGGATAGCCTTTCTGATTCTTGATTTGTTTGGGGTGTCTGTGTGTGTGTTTGGTCACCTGGTTCCTCTCTGAAGCTTTTAGACTCTTCTCGTTGCCTCCACACTCTGAAATTTTACAGTGTTGTGCTCTGATTTCGGTTTTTTTTTTTTTTCAAGATTTTATTTATTCATTTGAGAGAGAATGAGATAGAGAGAGCATGAGAGGGGGGAGGGTCGGGAGGGTCAGAGGGAGAAGCAGACTCCCCGCCAAGCAGGGAGCCCGATGCGGGACTCGATCCTGGGACTCCAGGATCATGACCTGAGCCGAAGGCAGTCGCTTAACCAACTGAGCCACCCAGGTGCCCTGATTTAGGTTTTTTTTAACCATTGTTCTGAGCAGGCCATATACACTCTGGAAACCTATGTCATTTCATTCAGAGAAATTTCCTTGCACTACATCTTTGTTAATATTTTCCCCTTCACATGTACCTTGTTTTCTCTCTCTGAAACTCCTGCTTGTCAGATACTAGACTTTCTGGACTGGTCCTCCAATTTTCCTGTCTTTTCCGTCCTATTTGTCTTACTGTCTGGGACATTTTCTTCACTTGACCTGACACTTCAATAGATGGGTTCATTTCTGTCCTCATATTGTTTATTTCCAAGAGTTTAAAAATTCTTTCTCCAAATATTTCCTTTTTGATGTTCTGTTCTAACTCTTTGAAGATGCTAACTGAAACTTCTCTGAACAAAATTGAAATTTTCTCCTATTCATTACATTGCCTGTTTCATTGTCTCAGTGTGTTTGTTTTGGTGCTTTTATTGTACAGACCTAGTATTCTTAACTTCTCTGTTAGACATAACTAATTCCCATCATTCTGCTTCTTAATTCCCTCCAGGCACGTGAGAGGATTAACTTCCCTGCTTTTATGTGACTTGTTTTGGCCAGTGGACTATGAACAGCAGTGCTGTGCATGGCTTCCTTGCCCACAAGATACATGTAATCTTGGGTTGAAGGTGCTGCAGACACCTGACATGTGTTCTGGAATGCTGAGCCATGCTGTGGAGGCCAGCTACCTGGGGGAGTCATCCAGACTTACTTTGAACTTGGCTTCAGCGGGAAATGGGTGATTGTTGTGTTTCGCCACTGAGACTGGCTTTGTTTTTTGTTGCAGCATGGCCTGGCTTGTCCTGACTGATACAGCCCACAGTCATATTTAAGAATGAGTCATAAAAAGCTCTTTGGAGGCTCTATACTTAGGGGTGGGGCTTCGTTGTGTAGTGATCTAGCTCAGCCTCTCTGTTATGGTACTCCCAGATGTTAATGTCAACAGATCTCGTCTCCTATTCTTGTTAGTTTTCCTGGGAAAATCCCCACCAGCCCCTGCCTGGTCAATATAAGCCCAGCTACCAAGATTCTGCAAGGCTGAGTGGGGAATGGGGCTCGGGAGGCTCCCTGGACAATATGTAGACCGTCCCTTAATCCTCCTTTTGTCAACGGTGTCTTCCTTCTTTCAGCTGTACCAGCTGCCCGGAAGCCCACCGTCCCTCTGTGTGGGTCTGTGTGGAGAAGACCGTCAGTTTCTGACCAGGGTGGGACCCAAGCAGGCTGAAGCTCTGACTGCTCCTTAACAGGCTTCCAGCTAGTCCTCCCCATTAGGCCACAGCCTAATGTCTGAGTCCTTGACGCTGGAATTCCAGAGCCATGTTAGGGGTTTGCAGTATGAATCGATCAGCTTCTGAGCTCGCTTTCTTGCTGATGTAGGTTTCCTATTTCTCACATCCACTAAGTCAGTTACTACTCTGCCATTTGCTTTCCACTGCCTCAAATTTTGTTGCACTACTTGTCCATTGATCCGCCCTTTGTCTTCTTGTGTGTATGCCTTTTTTTCATCCCTGTCTGCTATGTCCTAGAGGATAAACACATGTATTGAGTCTGTTGTGTTTACTGGAATTTCCTTGATGAGGGATTTCCCCCCCCCAACATTTTATTATAAAATATTTCAAACTTACAAAAGAGTGAAAACAGTAGAATGAATACATGTATATTTTCTGCTTAAATCTAACAAATAACTTATTGCCATATTGGTTTTATCTTCCCTTCCTCTCTCTTTACATATATGTATATATTATATTTATATCTATATTTACCTTTTTTGCTGAAACATTGGAAGGTAAGTTAAGATATTATGACCCTTCACTACTAAGTAGTTTAGTATACATCTTCCCAGAGCGGGAATATTCTCTTACACACCATAATACCAATTATCGCAACTAATGGAAATTAAAAGGTTCTATAATATCACCTGGCATCTAGTATATTTAAATTACCTTAGTTGTTCGAAGAATTCTTTTTTTTTTTTAAAGATTTTATTTATTTATTTGACAGAGAGAGAGATAGCGAGAGCAGGAACACAAGCAGGGGGAGTGGGAGAGCGAGAAGCAGGCTTCCCGCCGAGCAGGGAGCCCGATGTGGGACTCGATCCCAGGATCAGGACCTGAGCCGAAGGCAGACGCTTAACGACTGAGCCACCCAGGCGCCCCAAGAATGCTTTTATAACCTTTTTTTCCCCCTTAAAAATTGGGACCTAGTTGAGATAAATATGCTACAATTGGTTGTTATTTCCCTTTTGGACTAAAAGCCAATTCTTCAAACTTTTTGCATTTTGCATTTTTTCTTTTAATTAATCTTGAACAGTACCATCACCTGTAGAACTGGATAAATTAACTAAAGATGAGGCCCTGATTAAGGAGATGTTAGGGAAAGTATCCAGGAATAGGCTGAATTTTATTTTATAAAGCAATTTTAATGGCTTGTTTTTCTAAATCAGAGGTGACTAATCTAAAAATTTACCACGCAGTGTGCTTTGCACATTCAATTCATTAATGTTGTAGATAAAGAAGAAGCAGTGTTTATCTTTGCAGTGATGAAGAACTATATTTAGAGTTCTGCCCAGCCCACCCCACTTCACCATGTACACTTTGCCAGCATTCAGCCTCGTGACTTCTGTGTGCTTCAAACTGAATTTGAGTCGAAGCTCAAAGGGCATGCATTTTTGTTTATGACTGAGGGCTGATCTCTGAAGTTAGTATAGTTATCAGACATTCCTGGCATTCCATATGTCTAATTTTTAGTGCTTCGAGGACCTGGTGCTACGCCAGAGGAAAGTAGAGGGCGAGAGCCCAAGGAAATAGCACCAGAGAAACTCTTCAAATAAGTTATAAAAATTCAATCATGTGTTTAACTAGCAAACCAAATGCCAGGTATGGAATTGATTTGTAGCATGTTAGTGCCATTCCTTAGGCTGCTTAAGAACATTTCTTAGTTTTCTGATATTTGATTATTGAAATTCCAACCCTGGAGCTTTCAAAAATTCTGTGATTCTTTTGGTTTGTGTGTTAGTTGCACTCGGGGCCAAGATGAGGTGCTTTTCAAAGCAGAAGTCTCGTATCCTGAGAGTGATTCAGTGTTTGGTGGGTGGGGTCATCGTCACAGATGCAGTGATTGGCAGAAAGAACATTTATTGAATGCGTGTTGAACGAACACCAGCCACTGCTCTGGGCACCAAGGACTGCAGTGGTGGACAAGGCAGGTCGTGGGGAGGTAGGAAGAAAGACCGTATCAATAAACAAGACAGATGAGACATGATAGCAACTTTGAGGAAATCAACTGAGTCATACCATGGGTAGTGATTATTGTAGATAGACTTGTGTATTAGTCAGCTCTGCCGAGTTAACAAGCAGCCTGCAGATCTCAGTGACTTTTATACAAATGTCTGCTTCTTGTTCATATTATATCAAGTCAACTAAACAATAAAATAAGAAGTAAAATAGTCAGCTAAACTATAAATCCAAGGGATGGGGATTATGCGTGATCTATTAAATTGGTCACTAAAAGCATGTGTTTTATTTTTTTTTTATTTGTAAAGATTTTATTTATTTATTTGACAGAGAGACACAGCGAGAGAGGGAACACAAGCAGGGGGAGTGGGAGAGGGAGAAGTAGGCTTCCTGCTGAGCAGGGAGCCCGATGCGGGGCTTGATCCAAGGACCCTGGGATCATGACCTGAGCCGAAGGCAGACGCTTAACGAATGAGCCACCCAGGCGCCCCAAAAACATGTGTTTTAAAAAAATTCAAATTTGTCTCAGTCCAATATACACATATCACAAAAGAGTTGAATTGGATCCTGATGTCAATAACTTAAAATTAAAACCTTTAAATTTAATATAAAACAGTTTAATACAAAGAAATTGAAGAAATAAATTGTAGGACCTTTGGTCAGAAGCTTTAAATGTTTGTTATACTCCTTCGATGTACACCAAGGTTCAGGAAAGGCCAAATAATAGAAAGATGTTTCCTCTTCATAATGAAGATATTATACATAAAACATGTGAATGGATGGGTCCTCCTCTTAATGGAGACATTATATATAAGATATGTGAATAGATACTGTATAGAAACTGACTAGCCAATGTAACCCCCAAATTTCCAAATAACATATATGGGTGCAGGCATAGATCTTTTGCAGGTGTATAAACAGTTGTCTTTGAAACATTAAGCACACTTTGCAGGTACACAGAGGATGATTGACTCCTGGACCTCAAAGCTTTCTTTGGAAGCAGTCAGACATGGTTTCACTTGTGGGAATCTGGTCAGATGTCCCCAGAGTCTTCCCATTCTTGAAGACCTGTACTTAACCTGAGAATCCCTTCTCTACTCGGGGCTCCTGGAAGACCCCTGACAGTCCAATGCTAACTACTCCATTTGGGTCAGTCCTAATGAGACGTCTTAATGCCAGGCCAGGCTCTGCTAATAGCATCAGCATAGCATCAGAAATTTGTTCAGTGCAATCTATCAGGAATGCAGTGCTCACATGGCCAAACCAACATACTTTCCTGGAGCCTTTATCCAGGCAGGCTTGCCAGGGACCCACGGAAACAACACAAGCTTCACATGATGAACGGTATGACATTCATTTGCTTTGTCTCTAAGTGTAATGATATCTGTAGACGTAGACCATAAAAAAGTAAAACCAGAGGATAGAAGTGAAGCCCCAGATACTTCCCCACGAGTCACCAAAGCTTACTTCTTAAAATTCTCCAGCCTTGAAACTTAGCAGCCCGCTGCGTGGTAGCTAGAACCCAGCCCAGGGTAGCTGAGCACTCCGTTCCGCGGCCCCCAGCTGCAGGGCTGCAGACCCAGAAACTGCACCACGTCAGGCACGTGGCCTGGAGTCACCGTCCCCTCGGGAGCTGCCATCCTGTGTGCGCATGTGTAGCTCTGAGGCCACCTTGGTGCACCTGTACCTGAATATTTGTCAGTATCTGCCCTAGGGCTCATTCAGGAATGCCCAGTACAGCGTTGTTTTTAGACACAGTTCAACTGTCCATCGGTACTGGACTGTACTGGAAAGGCTAAATAAACTGTGGTCTAAACCTGCTATAAGAAATGAGATAGCGGGCGCCTGGGTGGCTCAGTTGGTTAAGCGACTGCCTTCGGCTCAGGTCATGATCCTGGAGTCCCTGGATTGAGTCCCGCATCGGGCTCCCTGCTCGGCAGGGAGTCTGCTTCTCCCTCTGACCCTCCCGACCCTCCCCCCTCTCATGTGCTCTCTCTCTCTCAAATAAATAAATAAAAATCTTTAATAAAAAAAAAAATGAGATAGCAACACGAAAGGTCCCAAGTTATATCGTTGGATGAATAAGGTAAACTGCAGAATGACACACACAGTGTATTATTTATGTTAACGCTGCAGACAGTTTTCTAGCTGTATGCAGAGACGGGTCTGGAAGGGTACACGCTGCACTGGCAATCGTGGGGACTCCCGAGGAGAGGGGTGTGGGGACTGGGATGAGAGCTGGCCGTCAGAGGGAGGTAGAGGTGGAGAAAGCGAGCTGTATGGGTTGAGGTGGAGTCTGGAGGTTGAGCCTGAAGGATTTATGATGGATTGAGTAGGGGCGGGTGGGGGGTGAGGGAGAGGGAGACGTGAAGGGTTGTGACTCGAGCATCTGGGTTGAGGATCACGGCATTTTCCAACATGTGTAATCTGGGAAGGACCATGGTTGGGGGAAGGGTGGGGAACGGGGGTCAAGGGTTATGTTTCGTGTGAGTTTAACATTCATTGTGGCTATGAAACCACCCTCCCCCACAAACAGAATTATCAGGTAGATGTTGGCTGGATCTCCACACAGAGGTGTGGCTTAGCAATCATTCACTCTCATTGTTTTCTCTAACATCTGTTGAGCACCAGGGGCCATACTACGGGCTTAGAGAAAAACCAGGAAGGACTTAGTGAACAGAATAGACAAGTCAACTGAAAAAATGTGAACAGTGTGAAAAACGACCAATTTGAAGGGGAAAGATATTTCCCAAACCAAAGCTCCTACGATGCTATTAAATAGTGTAGTTTAGGAAGCAGGATGGCTTTCCTGGGGAGACAGCGCATTCTGAAGGATCTTTTTTTTTTTTTTTAATTTTTTATTGTTATGTTAATCACCAAACATTACATCATTAGTTTTCGATGTAGTGTTCCATGATTCATTGTTTGTGCATAACACCCAGTGCTCCATGCAGAACGTGCCCTCTGAAGGATCTTTTAAGGAAGTGGAATCTCAAAGGACAACCGTAAGGTGAAACTGAGCAGGGAGAGATTGGTGGAAAAGTGGAGGTAAGGAGGGTGTCCAGGCAGAGGGAGCTGCACAGATAAAAAGCCCGTTTCTGCTGCCTGATTCTTCCTTTACTTCGCACGGACTCATTTAGGTTTTCAGCAGTTGGTAGAGTAGGCGTCTGAAGAGCAGGTGTCCTGCTTCTGGGCAGTGAAGTCGTGTAGGATTGCCACCCTTTGCCCGCTGGCAAACATTATGATTTTCTGGTGTTAATGAGGTCAATAAGCTGATCGCTTGTTGGTATGAGCTGGTTTTTCTTTCTTCTCTGCTGTTCAGTGTTTGTAGACCACTATGCCAATAACTTGTGCCAACCATGTCACAAAACTTGGCCCCTCACACTGAGCTGGAAGTCGGATCATTGTTTCTCCCTCAAAAGCGACGTTTGTTTGCAGATGCTTATGGCAGCCTTACTCATCCTAGCGGAAACAGTCCCAAGGTCTGTAAAGCGGTGAATGGATACACAAAATGTGCTATGTCCATACAATAGGACACTATTTTGCAATAAAAGGAACAAACTCTTGACACACACAACAGTATGGATGTACCTCAAAAAAACAGTATGCTGAATAAAAAAGCCAGACATCAGAAACCACAAGTCGTACGACTCCATTGATCTGACATTCCAGAAAAGGCAAATCCAGAGAGACAGAACGTAAATGAGTGGTTGCTTGGGGCAGGCGGTAGGGATGGGGGTCCCGGGTGACTGCACCTAGGCACAAGGGATCTTTTCGGGTTGGTAGGAATGTGCCAAACTTAGATTGCGGGGTGGTTTTAACTCTCTACATTTACTAAAAATTTCTGATTTGCACACTTAAACCATGGACAAGTGTTATGGTATGCAAGTTAAACTCCGGTAATGCTGTTAAACAGCAACAGCTAGGCTTGGGGTTGTAAAATGCCAGCATGAGCCGTGACTGCTTTCCGTGGTCAGGATGGTGGGAGAGCGACCCTAGTGACAGGGCATTCAGTGTCGTGGGGAAGAGGTTGCACCTGCGTGGACTCTGCCAGGTGGGGTTCCTGGCCACGAGGATTCCTTCCCTTTTAACCAATATGGGGTCCCTGGGACGTAAGCTCGAGAACTAGGTGCTCTAGTCCATGGAGAGTTTCATATAGTGTCGTCGGGAGCATTCCTTGGTTTTCAACGGAACTGCCTCCCTCGTTTGCTTTGTCTCTTTTGAGACAAAAGACTGACTTTTTGAAAAGTCAGTCATTTTCTAGATGGTACAACAAGCAGATATACTCAAAGTTCATTGGTTTTCAAAGCACACATTTCGCTCTCACTGGGGAACACTTTCATGCCACGCTTACATCCAGAGGACAGCCGGTCAGTCACTGGTTATCTCTGGAAGAACTGCTGGGGGACCAGAACCATGCTTCCCACATCCTGTGTATCCCAGTGCGGGACAGAGGCATTCAGTAAAGATTTGGTGACCTGATGAATGCGTGAATGAAATGTTCCTTTGCTGTAAGTTTTATTATTACTTGCCATGGGCAGGAGCAAAAAGATGAGAGAGAAGTGGGGTTCCCCCCCTTCCGTTGTCTAAGCCCTTCTTTCTGTTCTCTGCTTTTGTCCTGTTAAATGTGGGCACATCCCAAGGCCTTGCCTGGCTCACTCATCTCATCCATTATCTGATGTCCCAGTGGAAATTTTAGTCTATATTTTCCCTGCGTGTCCCTCAGGCACCTCACACGCAACATCTTTTGAAGTTAATTAATCCGGGATAATTTTGCTTCCTGGTGTTGCTATGACTGTACTCAAACCACAGAATTGTAGACTTTCTCAATTACCTCTCTTTTGTTTAGGGAGAACACAGCCCAGCTTTTCAGTATCCAGCTTCTACTTTCAGGGACCCAGGCCTGGAACCCCACATTTACAGGAGTCTTTTCTCTTCCCTGGCAGCCTCAGATGCTATTGTTTTCCTCATGGCAGTGCTCCTGTCCGCTGCCACGGTGCTTTCCTTTCTCCCTGGCCATCGCCATTGCTTACTACCTGATGGTAAAATGGAAAATTGAGCTGTTTCAGCCCCTCTCTAACCCAGTGGCTCTCCCCCTGCAGTAGGCAGGGAGGCTTGTGGAGGGCGAGGGGGTGGCCCCGCCTTCAGGCTCTGATTTAGTGGCTTGAGGGGAGGAAGTTGATAACTTGCATTTCTAGTAAGTTACCAGGTGATGCTGATGCTGCTGGATTAGTCTGGTCAGTGCACCGCTATTAGGTTCACCTTCCTCAATTAAAATTTGTCCCGATTATGCTGCCCTTTGCTGGGGTCTTCCATTGGCCTAGGACCATTTCCCAAGAAGGGTGTAGTAGAACGGGGACATCACATTAAGTAAATTTGAGTCATATTACTTTCTGTTGTAAGGAGAAAGTCAGTCTGGTGCTAGTATGTCTTTAACACGTTTCTAATACTTATTAATTGCCTTTTTAACAGAGCAAGCTGTAAGCTGAACGCTTCTGTCGCCTCTGTCGGTGATTCTCTGAAATGTATTGCACGATCTTGTTTTTATTGTGTATATTTTTCAATGGCAAATGTTAAAGGACTACAGTTTGAAACACTGGATGTAGGAGTGGAACCCAGAAGTCATAAAGAATTCTTATGTATCTTCTAGTGGGTTTTATACTTTAGCTTCTTTATCTATCACATGTGATTCCTTTGACTTATCTGGAATTAATTAGGTTGGAAGGAAGATAAGGATCTAGCTTTTTTCCCCTGTCAATCTAGTTTTCCCAAGACTTTTCTTCTTCTTTTCTTATTATTTTTTAGAGAGGGGAAGGGGCAGAGAAAGAGGGCAACAGAGAATCTCAAGCAGACTCTGAGCCTGGCTCTGGGCTCAATCTCACAACGCTGAGATCATGACCTGAGCCAAAATCAAGAGTTGGGACACTTAACTAACTGAGCCACCCAGGTGCCCCCCCCCCCCCAATACTTTTAAATAATCAGTCTTTTATTTATCCCAAACAGTTCATGGACCAGTAATATCCTCGGAAAGAAATGTTTGCAACTTGACAAAGAATTAATGCCAACATGTCTTACAGGTTGCTACAAATCAATATGGAGAGCACTTTTAAAAAAAGGACAAAAGGAAGCAAACATACAGAAAAGTTACAGACCTTATGTAGTAATTGTTAGATTTATGGCCCCACCCCCACCCCAGGACCGTATCAGGGGTGATGGAATGTGGGTAATGGGCGCTCACTACCATTGTGGATGAGAGTGCAAATTGGTAATGCCCAGGTGGAGGAGAGTATGTATCAGGATTAAAAAATTTAAATGCTAATATGTCTTTAAGATCTCTCTAATGCATATTGACATTTTTAAATTTGAAAAGTGTGTATATTCTTCGACTCACTGCCAGGAATTCATTCTAAAAAGTACTTGCACAGCTGAAAATACTTACAAGCATGTACATGGAAGCATTAATTTCTCTTGAAGGAAGTTGAAACTAATGTCTGTTAATTGGTGATTAGTCAAATAATGGGCTGTAATCTGTTCCATATATGTAGGTATTAAAAGATTTGAGGTAAATGTATAGTTATGCTCATTGAAAAATTTCTAACTTGTATTGCAAACTAAATAAAGTCATAGAAAATGCACATAGTATGAGCCTGTTCATACGTTTTGTAATAGCATGTGAATTTATAGATGGACTGAAAAGATACCAACGTATGGGAATATATATCTTTCTATAGGGAAATGAAGGCAGGACTTTACTAATAGTTTATCCTATTTTATATATTTTTCATGATGAGAAAGTATTACTTGGGTTTTTTTAAGGCAAGGCTCAAAACTATAGTGTATAGTTTATTTAGTTTATTACCAATCTTGTAAAAATGTGCATAATATTATATGTGCTTCAGTATATGGGTGTATATGTTTTTTTAAGAAAAGCATAGCCTGGAATGAAACACACTGTTGACTGGGGTTATCCCTATGTAATAAGGTTATAGGGATTAAAAGACATCTTCCTGCTTCCTTAGATTTTGATAAAAGTATTACAGGATCATTTTAATCATTGAGTTAACCTCTTTAAGATAGAGGTTGAATACAGCAAGGTTCTAGCCATCCAGAGGGGTGTGCTTACTGTAAATCAGTTCTTTGTTGTTCTGGCTGGAGCACGTTCTCCTGAGTGAATCCTCCAGTACCTTCCAGTCCTGGTCCTTGAATAGCTCTTATCTGTGATGGCGTCCACAGTGGTTGTGCTGTTTGAACTGTAGGTAGGAGGATGAGGCGGTCTTGGTGGGTTTGTTTGTTTGGATAATAATCTGTTAAGCCCTCTTCCTCTCGCCAGCATTCTTTACTGGCATATCTACTTAAATTCTCAAACTCTTTTCCAAAACCAAATAATCCAAAGGGCAAACATTTCTTGGCACTTAGGAGAGAAAAGAGGTTCAGGTTGAAGTGTTTGCTGACCACTCTGTTTTCTTCTGTAGGGTAAAATACTTTTAAAAAATGGCTGAATTATTGTAACACCTGCGATAAATTCTTTTACCTCTCTGTCACTAAGAATCTGTTTTCTGTTTAGCTATTCATTTATGATATATAATGTAATTATAATAAGCCAAAATAAGTTAGAGGACCAGATATTTTGGTGCAATATTGAGAGATTTTTCTCCTTTCTTGTCCCATAGTCTTGTTATCAGCTATTCACTAATATATTTATCAATGATCACCTAAATAGTAACCTTCATATTATTCTTTTAATAAATGCACTTACTATTACATTTATGTAAATTGAAAAAAAAAAAAAACAAAAAACAATAGGGCGCCTGGGTGGCTCAGTTGGTTAAGCGACTGCCTTCGGCTCAGGCCATGATCCTGGAGTCCTGGGATCGAGTCCCGCATCGGGCTCCCTGCTCAGCAGGGGGTCTGCTTCTCCCTCTGACCCTCTTCCCTCTCATGCTCTCTCTCATTCTCTCTCTCAAATAAACTCCCTGCTCAGCAGGGGGTCTGCTTCTCCCTCTGACCCTCTTCCCTCTCATGCTCTCTCTCATTCTCTCTCTCAAATAAATAAATAAATAATCTTTAAAAAAAAAAAAAAACAATAACAGTCCTTCCATAATTGTTTTCTTCCTGTCTTTCTTTCTAATCTGCATCCATTCAGTTTCAACATGGATTCTAAACTGATGAGGTAGGTATTGTGCTGGGGACGCAGAGAACAGAATGGGGCCCTGCCTTGGAGAAGCTCGTAGGCCGGTGGGGAAGACAGAGGCTAGTAAAATGCCTTAGGTGGCCACTGAGTCTTTGGAGGGATGGTCCTGTGGGACAGGATTCAGGGAATACTGCGTAAGACTAGCATTCCTAGGTTAAAGGGAATCAACTCTTTAATGGTTTTCTAATACTGCCAAATTGTTTCTTAAAAGGTTTGTCTCAAGTTACAAAATTACCAGCAACAAACAAAAGTAACTGATTCTTCACATCCTCACCAGAACTGAGTTTCATTAGGAAGACAAACCAAACCAAAACAAAAACTCGATACCCCAGCAGGCTTAAAATTAAGCCTCATTATTGTTTCATTTGGCATTTCTTTTTTATTAGTGAAGTTACACATTTTCACATATTTTTATTATTTAACTTCCTCTTGTGAAGAGATCTTACTCACTTGGAGTCTTGGCATTGTTATGACGTGTTGCTATTTTTAAAAAATAGTTTATTGAGGTGAAATTCACATACCACAGAATGAACCACTTTAAAGTGGCATTTACTACATCTACACTGTTGTGCAAGCACCGTCTCTGTCTGGTTCTGAAACATTTCTCTCCTTCCAGATACTCATCCAGCAGTTTCTCCCCATTTGCCCCCCTCCCTAGCTTCTGACAACCACTCCTCTACTCTCTATCTTTATGGATTTGTTTATCCTGGATATTTCATGTGCGTGGAATCGTACCCTATGTGACCTTTGGGGTCTGGCTTTACTTAGCCTAATGTTTTGGAGGTCCTGTGTGTTGTAGCACGTGTAAGCACTTCATTCCTTTCCAATGCTGGATGATACTGCATTGCACGTATATACCACACGCAGTCTATCCGTTGATGGACATTTGAGGTGTCTCACTTTTTGGCTGCTGTAGACAGTGCTGCTGTGAACATTATGGGCATGCAGTGGCTTGGGTACCTGTTTTCAGTTCTTTGGGGCATGTACCCAGGAGCAGAAATGCGAGGTCATGTAGTAATTCTGTGTTTAACTTCTGAGGAACTGCCCAACTGTTTTCTGCAGAGGCTGAAAACATGTTACCTTCCCACCAACAATGTGCAGGGGGTTTCCCTTTTCTCCACATCTGTGTCAACACTTGTTACTTTCTGTTCTGGGGGTGTTGTTCTGATTATAGCCATCCTGGTGTGTATGAACTGGTACCTCATTATGTTTTTTATTTGCATTTTCCTGTTGACTAATGATGTTGAGTACTTATTATTATTCTGTATGTAGGTGAAAATATGAAAGAAAAAGAAAACCTTGCTTTTCAAGACCTTATTTTAAAATTTTTTAACTGTTCTTTGAGGAAAAAAAAATGTTTACTTAAAATTAAATGAAGCGACTCCAATCTGAGAATTATTAAGCCATTAATTTTGTTTAAACATCTCATTAAACACAGTTTTCATCATATAGGTATTTCTGAAGCAGAGGCTTCTGCCTCCAGTTTCATTTTTAAATTGAGTTTGTTTTCCTTTCTCCATCACCTGGGTGGATTAGGGCTGTGATTAGTGGTTTAACTAGTGATTCTCCTCCAAGTATGGTCCAGGGGCCAGAGTATGAGCATCGCTTGGGAACTTGTTAGACACGCAGGTTCCCCACCTCGATCTACTGAGGCAGAAAGTGTGGGGATGGGCCCAGCGATCTGTTTTGTAATAAGCCTTTCAGATGAGTTGGATGTACACGTAGGTTCAGGAGCTACTGCTTGGAATCAACATTTCCAGGCTGATCTTACATTAAAGAGCTCCTGTGGGAAATGTGATCCATAATTTTGACCTTATAGGCACCAACTGTTTTTTTTTTTTTAGTTAAAATAGGCAGACAATGTAAACAATTAAGTCGAATCATTTTCTAACCTCCTGTTTCAGAATTGCATGTATAAATATAGTATTACTTAGAAATTGCAGTTCAGTCTACAAATCCTATCAAAAAGATTAAGTATTTTTAAAAAGCTGCTTTTGATCGTCGGTCAGTTCTTTAAAAGAACGTAGGAGTTGTGTGTCCCTGATCCGTATCTTTCCCTCTCTCTGTGATTGTACTTGACCTCCTCGTGCTTCGGAGCCTCTGTTGTGAAGGTGGACAGTGTGAAGGCCTGTGTGGGGGCACATAGCCTTTGCCGCCTTAATAGGAGCCCCTCAGGCCGTGTAGACAGCCACAGTGTACCCCTCTGCCCAGCGATGCTGCTTCAGCATACAGACCCCTCCCCTCTCCCTCCAGAACTTTTGAAAGGGGCCCCCTTCTTGCCGCTTCTTCCAGAAACTGGTGGAGAGTCAAATCCGTATCAGTAGCTGAACGCACGCTTTAGAGAACAATGACAGCCACACTGCATAATCAGCCCAGTGGCTGGAAACCACAAATGTTGACTAGAAAGAGGTATGTGTTACCCAGTCATGTGCTTATTGGATTACAGTTTAAGTTTTTTTTTTCCCGCATAGGCTATTCAGATGGCAATAACACTTATATGTACTTCGCAGAGTTTTATGAGGATTTAACGCACACATTTATATGTATTAAAGCATGTGTGGTACATGGTAAACAGTGAATGTTTTGTATTTTTAGTATAATTACTTCATGTAAAAGTTGACTTCTTTCTACATAGAATAGTGTAAGCGTTGACATTTTTGCAGATAATACAGTTGAGTCCCCAAATCGACAGCATAAGCGGTGTGCTCTTTCAAAGGTGAGTCACCCACAAATATTGCCTTTCAGTCATATATTTATGAAGTAGCTATAGAATGGGTTAGGTGGCATTAGGGAGATTTTGACAGGGTCTCCTAAAGCCCTCTAGATTTTAAGATCTCTAGGTTGGAATGAATAAATGGTTAGGAAATGAACATTAAAGATGATCCAGAAGATTTGAGGAAAGGTTTTCTTTAGGGTGGAGGGATTGAGTATATTTGTAGGCCGAGGGAGAAAAAAACGAACTCTATGAGAGGAGATTCATGCTTGATACTAATTGATGGGATGTGATTGCAGAGCAGGGAGCATCGGGTGGGATTATGGACAAGAGATTGGCAGGCTTTTGAGTAGAGAAGGGATATGAGCAACGGTGAGGGGAACCAGGCGTTTGGGTTCTAGGAGAGCAGGTTTGGGAAACAAGACCGTTGTGTTCAAATTTGAAAGCCCATCATGTGGAAGAAAGATTACACTGGTTCTCTTTGGCACCTAGGGAAAAAACTAGCACCAGTGGGTGAAAGGTAGAGGAAGACCAGACCTCGGGCCACCACAGAAAAGAACTGTCTGAGAGCCCTAGCAGGTACAAAGATGACATGAACTCAGTCTGGAGAAACGGGCCTGGTTGGGCCCCCCAGTTATGCTCCTCAGCAGCGAAACATTGGGTGAGCCATTTATTTATTTTATTTTATTTTAATTTTTTTTTAAAGATTTTATTTATTTATTAGAGAGCGAGCGAGAGAGAAACAGCACAAGAGAGGAGAGGGTCAGAGGGAGAAGCAGGCTCCCCGCTGAGCCGGGAGCCCGATGTGGGACTCGATCCCAGGACCCTGGGATCATGACCTGAGCCGAAGGCAGTCGCTTAACCAACTGAGCCACCCAGGCGCCCCTGGGTGAGCCATTTAAATCATGGTGCCCCAGGCTCCTCCTTGACCCGGTGTACTGGGCTCAGGGCCGTCCCTGTCTGGCAGTTCTCCTGTCTAATGTGGCTCGTTTTGAAAAATTTAAGCTAATTTCCTCAAAGATACGAAGTTCACTTCATCACCCTCCTCTGAAGTGGTCTGTATAATTTCTCTTAAGAGCTGTTTTCTTCTTGCTGCTACCATTCACCCTTTTCTGTGATTCCCCCTTTTTCTGTCCCTTTGCTACTTCCCCTGACTAGTATAGCGATAGAAACAGATAGACGTATTGGGGGGCCCAATTAACATCATTATAAATCAATATTCTGTCAGGCCTCTGTAGCCGTTCAGCGCTGTTTGTGTGGGCAGATCCCGTGGTAATCCTAGACAGCTCACAAGGTGAACTCTGCTTTGACTAAGCCCCACAACGAGAGCCGCGGATACCACGAAGCAAAAACAACTGGGAAGACCTTTCGCATTCACGCTGAACTATACATTTGGGGGACTTGAACTGTGGCAAGAGTTTTATTAACCCGAGAATGACTTTCTCTGTCAAGTGCCTTTTCTTTCAGTGCAGTTAGTACAAACTGAGCGCTTTGGGATTTGTGCTTATGCGCACGCAGCATTCACCATCACGTAATTGTGGTGAAGAGTCAATCTGTGTGTGTGTGGCAGATGTCTCATGTCATAGGACAGGTATCCGTGATTGACAGTAAGCCCTAAATGGCGGATCATGTGGAAGGATGAGACAGTGCCCACAAAGAGAGGAAATGCCGTGCAAAGTTCAAATTTTGTATGTGAGCATTGGCAAAGCACTGTAGTAAATTGGCATTTTCTTCACATTAGTCACGGTGCAAAAGAAGGCGGTTTTTAAAGCAAAGAGTAATCTCTGGAATTTAGCATAAAGGCTCTTGTTAGTTTCAGGCTTTTTGCATGATGTTGCTCCTTTGTGGGGAACCAACAAAAAGCAAACTCCATCCATTTTTACTTCTTGAACATCAAAGGAAGATGGAATATTTCAGAGATTCCTTGTGCAAAACAAGAGGAAGAAATTTAGAAACTAATCAACGTTTCTGCTTACTGTATTTGTTCTAAGTCATATTGTTTCTAATTTTGGAATGCATCTGTTAACTTCTTTTTGTTTTGTGTTACTTCTTAGTATGTCGCAGTAATATGTTCCCATTATCAGGATAGCAGCAGAACTGAGTGCTTAATTCTATTTGGTATCTGAGAATGTTATTCTATTTATACCTGTTTGGATAAGAATTAAATTCTAACATTTTGAAATTTATACATATGTATCTTAATGGTTTTACTTATTGATAGAGTGTGGAGAAAAGATAGGTACTTATCCAGGTACAGAAAATAAAGCATCTAATTGATTTTTGAAGTAACACTGCAAAGAAATTTTTACATTAAAATTTCCAGGAATGGAAACTTTTGAATTTTTTAACTGAGTTCATAATTACATGTATATTATAGATGTAATTCTAGTCTTAGAACAGTGACAGTTAATAAAATGCTTATTATCTGTTGAGCAATTAACAGGAAAAACTGGATAATTTCCAAGTGTAGTCAAATTACCGTAATTTGTAATCATAACCCATGTTCTGAAGCTTTTGTGACTTCTCATTCTTAGAGTGATAAATACATTCATGTCATACTCAGGCTGAAGCATGTTGATTTGATACCAAGATAACACTTGTGTAATACCACTCTTTTGTCATTTAAACTTACATATCCGTGTCTTATTCATTTCTTTAGGATGCATGTGCATTTTAGATAGCACTGATAAAAGAGTGAGGGAAAGAGAACAGAATAATATGTAAGATTACCTGGCACAGGGGCTTTGTCTAATAATCAGCTTTATCAACAGAGTCAGAGATCAGTCTAACAGACAGTGTATGAAGGCAAGGCCACTTCCTGTGGTATGGGGTTTTATTGATGTAGTATCTAATTCCTTTATCAGTTTTCCTGGGCAGATTACGATATAAGATGGAATTTAAGCACAACTAAGAGCACGGTTTTTTGACTTGGATTGGGTTCAAATTGACTCCAGGTTTGCAAAGTAAATCTGACGAGTTGCCATATTATTTGGTGCATTACCTAACATGTCTGGGGCTCATTTCACTCATCTAATATATACTGAAGCTTCCCATTCGTCGACGATCATGTTGTTCAATCCTCATTTAAACTTCACGATCCGCCTTCCCCCCTTTAAAAACGATTCAGAAACGGGTTTTTAAGGTTAGTAACCTGCCCTAGGTTGTCCAGCAGGTAAGTGGCAGACAAGGAATTGAACCCAGCAGATCTCTCATGCCAAATTTCAGGCTCTTACCTTCTGAGCCAGTGGTTCCCAAATTTTCCATAATTACCTGGAGAGCTTGATTAAACATGCATTGGTGGGCCCTCAAGTTTCTGATTCTGTAGGACTCCGCCTAAGGGCCCAATAATTTGTTATTTCTAACCAGCGCCCAGATGTTGATGCTGCTGGTCGTGAAGACCGTACGTTGAGAACTACTGCCTGACTCCGTTCCTCTGAAGAACAAATTAGAGAATTCATGTGTTGCTCTTGGATTGATAATTTCTGACATCTGGTGACTATTTACCATGTCCTTGACACTGTTCTAAGTTATTTCCTTTTTAATCTTACATTAATCTTAAGAGGCAGTTAAATTGCAGGGAGAGGATAAGGGGGGTGTGATCACCACTTAAAAGAGAAGGAACCTGGGGTAGATAGAGGCTCCCAGTAAGGTGGTCTCCTAGTGTCTCAGGGGCAGAGCTGCTTGGTCTCCTTATTACTTCCATCAGCTGAACTGGTTTGAAAGGCCGGTGTCCCCAGAAGCAGATTTCGGGCTCTGGGAACATTGAGAGCAAAGGAGACACTCCCTTCTTTTCATCCACTGGTATTTTATGTCCTTGGAGGGGGCTGTTGTAGGCGAGGCCTGGGAAGAAAGGGTTTCCCTCCTTTACGTATTGATCTCCCAGCATTCTGAAGGGTAGGCGACACAGTTTGTCATTCTGATTAATGATGAGATTCTGGAAACGAGCTGTATTTCAGTTGAACCATGTCATTGTTGATATTCATTAGCATGGATAAATGGGATTCCAGGTGATTCTGTATGTAGGAACTGTGTCGGTGGTGGTGCCCGTGCGCCAAATCAGAAGGCATGTCCGCTGATGTTGGCCGCCCGACAATAGGACATTCACTGACCTGTACTGTTAGCCTCCCCAGGCTGCTCTAACAGCCAAGGAAAAATCTCAAAATCAAAAATGAAGAAAGTGAGAGAGAAAAATCAACCCAACATTAAGCTTGAAACCCGTAGTGCTTAGGAAACTGTGGTTTCCATCATTCATTTTAAAGCTTAAAGCGAAAGCATAACAGAGAACTATAAAATACTCATGAAAGAAATTGAGGAAGACACAAAGAAATGGAAAAACGTTCCATGCTCATGGATCGGAAGAACAAATATTGTGAAGATGTCAATGCTACCTAGAGCAATCTACACATTCAATGCAATCCCCATCAAAATACCATCCACTTTTTTCAAAGAAATGGAACAAATCATCCTAAAATTTGTATGGAACCAGAAAAGACCCCGCATAGCCAGAGGAATGTTGAAAAAGAAAAGCAAAGCCGACGGCATCACAATTCCGGACTTCCAGCTCTATTACAAAGCTGTCATCATCAAGACAGTATGGTACTGGCACAAAAACAGGCACATAGATCAATGGAACAGAAGAGAGAGCCCAGAAATGGACCCTCAACTCTATGGTCAACTAATCTTTGACAAAGCAGGAAAGAATGTCCAGTGGAAGAAAGACAGTCTCTTCAACAAATGGTGTTGGGAAAATTGGACAGCCACATGCAGAAGAATGAAACCGGACCATTTCCTTACACCTCACACAAAAATAGACTCAAAATGGTTGAAAGAACTCAATGTGAGACAGGAGTCCATCAAAATCCTAAAGGAGAACACAGGCAGCAACTTTTTCGACCTCAACCTCCTAGAAACATCGCCAAAGGCACGGGAAGCAAGGGCAAAAATGAACTATTGGGACTTCATCAAGATAAAAAGCTTTTGCACAGCAAAAGAAACAGTCAACAAAACCAAAAGACAACCAACAGAATGGGAGAAGATATTTGCAAATGACGTATCAGATAAAGGGCTAGTATCCAAAATCTATAAAGAACTCATCAAACTCAACACCCAAAGAACAAATGATCCAATCAAGAAATGGGCAGAAGACATGAACAGACATTTTTCCAAAGAAGATATCCGAACGGCCAACAGACACATGAAAAAGTGCTCAACATCGCTCGGCATCAGGGAAATCCAAATCAAAACCTCAATGAGATACCACCTCACACCAGTCAGAATGGCTAAAATTAACAAGTCAGGAAACGACAGATGTTGGCGGGGATGCGGAGAAAGGGGAACTCTCCTACACTGTTGGTGGGAATGCAGGCTGGTGCAGCTACTCTGGAAAACAGTTTGGAGGTTCCTCAAAAAGTTGAAAATAGAGCTACCGTACGACCCAGCAATTGCACTACTGGGTATTTACCCCAAAGATACAAATGTAGGGATTCAAAGGGGTACATGCACCCCGATGTTTATAGCCCCATTGTCCACCATAGCCAAACTATGGAAAGAGCCAAGATGTCCATCGACAGATGAATGGATAAAGAAGATGTGGTGTATATATACGATGGAATATTATGCAGCCATCAAAAGGAATGAAAGCTTGCCATTTGCAAGGACGTGGATGGAACTAGAGAGTATTATGCTGAGCGAAATAAGTCAATCAGAGAAAGACAAGTATCATATGATCTCACTGATATGAGGAATTCTCAATCGTAGGAAACAAACTGAGGGTTGCTGGAGTGGTGGGGGGGTGGGAGGGATGGGGTGGCTGGGTGATAGACACTGGGGAGGGTATGTGCTATGGTGAGCACTGAGAATTGTGTAAGACTGTTGAATCGCAGATCTGTACCTCTGGAACAAACAATACATTATATGTTAAAAAGAAGAAGAAGATAAGAGGAAGAGAAAAATGAAGGGGGGGGAATCGGAGGGGGAGATGAACCCTGAGAGACTATGGACTCTGAGAGACAAACTGAGGGTTCTAGAGGGGAGGGGATTGGGGAGATGGGTTAGCCTGGTGATGGGTCTTAAAGAGGGCACGTTCTGCATGGAGCACTGGGTGTTATACGCAAACAATGAATCATGGAACACTACGTCAAAAACTAATGATGTAATGTATGGTGATTAACATAACATAATAAAATTTAAAAAAAAAAGAAAGCATAAGGCAGCTTCAAAAGGTGACATCACATTGATACCTAAGTATTTTGTGTGTTTGGTTCCATTAAAAATTGTGTTGAGTGACTGGTATGTGTAAGATACTTACAAAAATAAAATATACTTGTCCCTCCTGTCATAGTGGACCTCACATTCAAGTAAGTGTTCAGTTAATTTATACAAGAGCATCTAAATCTAGAATTAGTGTAGCCTGATACGTATCTTGTCTTAGAGTTACTGGTGTGATGATTTCCATGATGCCAGGATTTGAATCCCGCGACAAATTCTTCTTTGTCATGGGAGAGCCATTTAGTGGAGAGCTGGAGCAGGTTCCCAGGCCTCCTTACTGTCAGCTTGGACTTCTCCCTGATTTAAAATGGCCTTACTGGGGCGCCTGGGTGGCTCAGTCGTTAAGCGTCTGCCTTCGGCTCAGGTCATGATCCCAGGGTCCTGGGATCGAGTCCCACATGGGCTCTCTGCTCAGCAGGAAGCCAGCTTCTCCCTCTCCCACTCCCCCTGCTTGTGTTCCTGGTCTCGCTATCTCTCTCTCTGTCAAATAAATAAATAAAATCTTTAAAAAAATAAAAAAATAAAAAAAATAAATAAATAAAATGGCCTTACTTATTTATTGTATGGATTTATTTCCTAGTCTTAAGCTGTGAACTTTGCAAAGGGTATTATGACTTAACTTTTTTGGATATTCATCTCTGTATTTTATCCTTGTTTGTTTTTTTTTTTTTCCATTAAGATTTCAAACACAGCAGTGCAAACGCTAGACACAATTGAGAACAAAACGGAAATGCCACCTAGACACGTCTTCATTGTGGTTAGGGTACCGAATTTTGACCTATGTTGTTTGATGGAAAGAATCACCGTGCATTTATTCTGGTCTGTTGCAGGTTAACGAAGCCCTTGTCATTTGCTGATTGTGTTGGGGATGAGCTGCCGTGGGGCTGGGAAGCAGGGTTTGACCCACAGATTGGCGTCTACTACATCGATCATGTCAACAGTAAGTTTTTCTTTTTGTAAAAGTACCCCCCCCCCAAATCTGGACCATACAAAAGGGTAAACTCTCTACAAAGTGATTTTTTATTTTAAACCCCACTTTCTCAGTGACTAATATTACCTGAAATGCCCGTTTTGGAATCTGGGGCATGTATGTACATTGGGCTTATGGGGGCAGAGACAGAGAAATGAGTCTGTCTGTCTGTGTGTCTGTCTGCGTGGTAGGGGGTGAGTGTTCTCGAGCGCAGGTGTGGGGGCCAGTGGAGACCATGAGCCGTCCCATGACCACTGCCCTTCAGAGTGGGGTTCTTCCTTTTCTTGTCCTTGCCACAGAGTTGGGCATGCTGGGCACGCCGCGTACAGCCAGGTCCAGTAACTTCGTGTGTGCTATGGTGGGAAGGGGGGCGACTGACATCAGCCCCTCTCGAAGATGCAGCTGTACCATGGAAAAGACTAAACCCTTGTTTTGTTTTGTTTCCTGATTTCTTTGTGGTTGTAAGGGGAGCACCTCTCATTTTAACAGCTTTTTAATCTGTCAGATCACTGGCAAGGTAAGGCTAGGCAGAGGATTGCTGTGACCATGAACAACTTTTTAAAAACACATACTCGGAGTATTGTTTATATGTCTGTGTGTGTGTGAGTGTAAGTGTGAGTGTGTGTATATTTACTCCCTACCTACCCCTTTAAAAAATTTATTCAGATGGATGCATGTAATACTCACTGATACGCATTTTGCTTATTTCACTTAAAAGTGAGGATCTTGAGGGGCGCTTGGATGGCTCAGTTGGTGGAGTGTCTGCCTCTGGCTCAGGTCATAACCTCGGGGTCCTGGGATCGAGCCCGGTGTCGGGCTCCCTGCTCGGCAGGGAGTCTGCTTCTCCCTCTCCTCCCTCCTTGTGCTCTCTCTCAGTATCTCTGTCTCTCTCTCTCAAATAAATAAATAAAATCTTAAAAAAAATAAGGATTTTGAGTAATATATAATGATTTATACTCTGTTATCTTATTTCTCATAGGTCTATTATATTAAAAATTTACATAATATAGTACTCTTTAGGGGCACCTGGGTGGCTCAGTCGGTTCAGTGTCTGCCTTTGGCTCAGGACATGATCTCAGGGTCCTGAGATTGGGTCCCACATTGGGCTCCCTACTCAGCGGAGAGTCCGTTTCTCCCTCTGCCTCTGCCGCTCCCCCTGCTCGTGCTCTTGCTCTCTCACGCACACTCTCTCTCAAATAAATAAAATACAACCTTTAAAAAATATATATAGTGCTCTTTAATATCTTTAAGAATAATATCATTATAAAAAAGTATCTTATTTGGTGCTTGGTTATTAGTGATGGCTTGCAGCTGCCCTCGTGTAGGTATATGATAAAGTTTTTGAGAGGCACAAAAAGCCCATATTAATAACAGTGATCTCTTAGAAACCTAAGAATGTTCAATATATAAAATCTGCTCACAGTACTTACATCAAATTTGAGAAAATATCCCCCCACCGATTCTCTGTCAGGGTCTTTTTTTGATCTGAGCAAATCCTCGCCTCCCAGGATGATTGGGAAGGGTTCCAGAACTGATGGAGCTGCCCCACTCATGCCTGACATCTGCAGAGGCTGAAGGCGTGGGGTGCTTGCTGAGGTCGGGGAGAAGGCTTTGTGCCCCCCCGGCGGTCTGCTGGGAGGCTCCAGTCCCAGTGCGGTTGGGACACAGGACTGGCTTCCAGCAGTTCACACTGCGAGGAGGGGCTCTGCCTGGGAGACCACCGAGAGTGGACAGTAAAATGCTTCCCCTCAACCCAGCGGCAGCCGGCGAGCTGGACAAGAGGGCAGTTAGGATGCCGGCATGGGGGGTGTTTGTTACCGCGCGGTGGGCGTGCAGGCGGCATGGTGAGTCACTGCGCGCTGGAGGGCTGCAAAGTTGTCCCGTTCTTACACGAAGATGGGATGGAGGGATCGAAGGAGTAAGGACTTGGAAGAATTAAGTCAGTCTTTCAGCGAACACAGATAGCTCGTAATCTGTTGGAGGAGAACATCTGGCGCATAGAGTTTGGGAACCAGCATTTATGCACACATAAGTTCAATGTAACTACAAGTAATAGTTTCTGTAAGCTTTACTGGCTTGTAAAATATGATTAGAAGAAATGTGACTTTTGTGTAGAGACATCTCTCCCTGAAAGCTTGTACAGATCCCATGAAGAATTCATCATTGTGGGTTTTAAAGTTAGCTTTCATTTTTATATTTTTTAGTAAACCTTTCTTGATTGTATTGTTATTTGTGGGTTTTATTGCTTATCAATGATCAACATCCAAATATTTTAATGTTATAATGGAAGGGACTACTTTTGGTAAGATTCAGTTCATTTTGAACAGTTGAAACTCCTGATGTCATTGCAAATAAATAATTCAGTGGACTATCCAGAGTGTATAACTATTTAAATTGCACTTTCATACAAGTTTAGTTTTTTTTTCCTTAAATAGTATTTATGGAAGCAGAAACAAACTTCCCTGTCCTGGTTCGACAGAACCAGGCTCTCATGGCCCCGAAATGAGAAGCTTGATTCCCTCAGCTTCCCTCTGGCTACCTGTAGAGTCTCAGGTTCCTAAAGCCACCTTTCGGGCTTTCCCTTCTATCTCAGTGGAAAAGGGGTTCTCCTGGACCCCCACCCCCGAGAGCCCTCTGAATAGCTTTTATTTTTTGTTTTATTTTTTAAAGATTTTATGTATTTATTTGAAAGAGAGAGAGGTGGTGAGAGAGACTATGAGTGGGGAGGAGAGGGAAAAGCAGACTCCCCACGAGCAGGGAGCCCAATGCGGGACTCGATCCCAGGACCCTGGGATCATGACCTGAACCGAAGGCAGATGCTCAACCGACTGAGCCACCCAGGCGCCCCTCTTAATAACTTTTATGTCCCATCCTTCTCTTTCGTTTCTTTACCCATCATTTTCTGGTTTTAAAAATTTCTTCCAGCATTTCTTTATCTAGTGGTTCTTTTGTCTTCATATTTAAACACTGGAAACTCTCAAAATGAAACCAAACCAAAACTACCAAAAGAAACAAATAACAGTTCTCTCTCCCCAACCCCATTTGTACTCAAAAACCGTCTTTCAGCCCGAATCCGTCACCAGCTGTAGCCCTCTCTTTTCCCCTCCACCGGGAAGCTTGCTTGAACTGCACTGTGGACATTGGTCTCCGTCTTGTCACAGAGACTGGGCTCACCTGAGACCCCACAAATGGTCACATCCAGACAACACCTCTTCCTTCATCCGACAAGAGTCTCTTGCCACCGTGGGTTATTTCCTCTTCTACTTTACTCCTTTGGATTTCACGATACCTTCTATTGGAATTTCTTTTTCTTTTTTTTTTTTTTACCATACCCCACTGCTCTTACCCCCTTTCCTTTTGCCTGTCCCCGGCGTCAAGATTTCTGTAGTCACCTTCTGTCTGCAGCCTGCAGATCCCCTTGGGTGATGACCTCAGTTACTTCCTGAGGCCGATGGCTGCCAAATGGGTCTTGTAAGTCTTGTCCCGGGTTCCAGATGCACGCAGTTGATTCTTACGAGGTGGCTCTTTCCAGTCTGCCCCGCTAGCGTGCCCTCCACCGGCTTGCCCTGCCACTGGAGGACGTTGTCCCTGTGTCGTGTGCTTCCTTGGCTTTCTGCCTCCCTTGTGACATCTGGTTCCAGCCCTGAACGCTCTCTGCCCAGCGCCTGGGCCCTCCCTTGTGGCCACGTCTGTCCAGGGCCCCTCTGCCCAGGCCTCGCTGCTTCCCACCAGCCTTCTCGGGCGTGCAGGTCCCCGCCCCCGTTCCGAATAAGGTGCCCTGTCCGGGTATTTCTGTAGTGCCAGGCGCCTAGGGATTTTTAAAAAAAATTTGTCACATTGCATTTAAATTCTTTATTTGTCTGTTTTCCTCACTAAATTGTGAGCTTCTTGTGGACAGTGACTGCAGCTTCATTTCTTTATCCTTGGGTAGCTCATATTATGACGAACTCTTAAACGTTAGAAGGACGGAAGAGCTTTATTGTTTAACTCGCACACTGAAAGCTTTCTGTTTGTTTTTGAAGAAAGTAAAGTTCAAGGATAAATTATGCTTCAGAGCGTACCCTTCTGAATATTTAAAAACTTAATTGTTAGAATACAGGTTTTTAAGTCTACCATTTTGCTTTAGTGCTATAATGGTATCCCAGTGGCCTGATGGATTTACTGTGCCCTAAAGTGCCCAAATTACCCACAGCAAGTAGTTTTCCCACTAAAAAGGATCTGGTCCATTATCTCATTAATCTTAAAGACATTCCTGTGAAGTAGTTTAGGGAACAAATGGTATTATCTTCTCATAACAGCTGGTCCACACATATGTTGTGTCTTGACATTGTATAGTTTCAGCATTATTTTCTCTTTATTTACAAAAAAAAAGAAAATGAAATAAAGCCTGTTTGGCTGTTTAATACTATTTCTGTGTAACACTATTAAATATCTAGGTGTAAAAGATTTGACCTTGACAATGAGTATCTTCAGCCTTAAGTGTTTTATGATAGAATTCTTTAGTGAGTTTGTGTGGAGTGGGGGTATAGATATTGGTGGGGGATGTTTGTAACTAAAAGGTAATTATGAAGTGCTGTTTATAAGGTTTTGATATTATCACCATAAGTAGAAATAAATCACTTTTTGGGTAGCTTTAGAGTTGTACCTTAATTTTTTTGTCTTTCTTTTGGTAATGGAGGTCTCATTTACATTAAAAAAAAACACACAGCTTTTACGTGTGCATTTCAGTGAATTTTGGCAAATGTATAAATCTTTTGTAACTGCCTGTCCAGTCAAGATGCAGAATAATCTCATCATCCCAGTAAGTTCTTTCCTGTCCCCTTCCCCACTGCTGCAGATTGTTCTGATTTCTGTCACAGTGGCTTAGTTTTGCCTGTTCTAGAACTTCATATAAACTGAGTACATTCGATTCTGTGGATGGAATCTTTCACTCAACGTATTTTTAAAGGAAAAGACTGCTGATACAATATTGTGGATGAATACTCATAGTACCTTTATCTTGATAAAGAACCCATATCCGGATCATATAAAGAACTCCTGAAAATCAACATTAAGAAGACAAATAACCCAATTTAAAAAGGGCCAGCCACCTTAGATACTTACTCAACTCTCTTCTCTGTCATCTGGCTCCCGTAGAGCCTCTTTTCCTGGTATTCTAGCAAGTACGATGTGGCTTCAACCTCGCCACACACTATCGAATGCTCCTCAGGACTGCCTGGGTGTCAGGACGGAGTGGAGAGCAAAGGAGCCTGCGGTGGGCTTCCACCACACCTCCAACCACCAGCCGCTGTTGCCTGCCGTGGGGCTGCAGCCCATTCCTGGGCTTCTCTGGGATGGTCGTGGGCGCCCCCTCGGTCCTCTGACAAGATGGAGTGGGTTTTGTCTTGGAGCTTTTTTTGTCTGTCCCCATTTCAGTACCCATGGATATGGGAAATACAAGAGGTAAGGGGCATATAAAACAGCAACAAAATAGGACTTATTGCTGTACCATTGTTCTCTGAGTTCCAGCTTCCTTCCACAGTCCTCCTTGCTCTTACTGTGTAACGTCTTCCTTTGATTGTTTTATGTACACTGTCCTTGCTGGTGGTGGTTGTCGTTTTGTTTCGCTCTGCTGTGCTTGGTTTTTAGTTATAATCAGAGGGAGAGATTGGATAGCACACGCTTAACTCCATATTACTTGCACCGAACTCCTCTGTATTAGTTTTGAAGCATCCCATGTTGTGTTTAGATTTCATGAAAATTCCTCAAGTGTGTATAATATTTCATATGGAGCTGTTTCCTTTAGAAGAAGGGAAATAAATTTGGGGCCCAACTATTTCATCTCTGTCATAATTCACCCTTTATATTTTCCTGAGAGGATAAACTATTAAGTTATTTTATAAAGAAAATTTTTAGATACTTAAAACATCCAAGTAAAACCTATGACGGTGGTGGTGATACAGATTTTTAGTGAGTGTAACTAACAGTTGTTAGCGTCACGAATCTGTGTAATGATCTGCATGTTTCATAGAATTGTCACTTCGGGGGTCTAGTCCCAATCGCAGTTGTCCCTTCCTTCCATCTAGATGGAGGGTGACGAAGATGACGGTGCCCTTCTTCCTGCACCTGGAACCTTCCTTCCTGCAGAACGCTCCTTCTGTCTCCCCTCATTTGCTGTATCGAGTGTCCCCCATATCTTGTCATCCTCGAAGATGTGACCTCACCCTCATGCCCCCCCATGCCATCCTTATCTCTACAGCATTATTCTTCTTTGCCATTACCATATGAACGACGCTTCTGCCTCTATTTCTGGCTCTTGATTGTCCTAGTATTTTGTCAGACATTTCATTTATAGGACACTGCTACCTATTTTGCCCTCAAGACTTCAAAACAAACAAGTACTAAATGGGATTCTTCTGTTTTCCCTTTGACTTTATTATCTTTTGATACATTATGGTCCTCATGATTACTACATTGAAAAATTTAGAATCATTTTGTCAGTTCTCACAGATTTTTATCTATAATATAATATCAAATTTGCTCCTTTAGCTACTTGTCCGCTGGCATTTTCCTAATTCAGACCCTCATTATGCCTTTTGTTTCTTTCTATTTTTTTAAAAAAAACTTTTTATAAAAGTAATGCATATGTATAGGAAAAAAGTAGAAAGTACAGATAAATAAAAGGAAGAAAGAATATCCATATTCACACAACCCAAAGAGAACTAAGTATTCTAAATCTCTTAGTGCGTATCCTTCCAGACTTCTTCATTTTGATACACACACACACACACACAGAGTTTTAAATATTTTTCTCTATAAAATTTTTGATAAAGTGGGATTATATTATATGTAGGATTTTATAAACTTTTTTCGCTTAACATATCATCTTTTATTAAAAAATTTTCTGCACAATCATATTGAGTCTTTTGGAGACTTAGTCGAGCTCTGTAGAGACAGTAGAACCTCACATTTCTGCCAGATAATATTCCTCAAATACAGCTAAGATCTTTCCTGGCTGTCTTAGAATTCGTGGCACACCATCGCTTACAAAATGAGTTTCATATTTATTAACCTGGTGTTCAAGAAACCGCAGGCTAGTCCCTCTTGGAGTAGTAGTGGGGAAGAGGTGAGACAACATAGCCGAGTGTGGGAGGAACCGCTGTTGGGCTGGCAGAACAAGCGAGAACAAGTAGAAGGACCCTCTCTCTTCTGAAGGGCGTGGCTGTGACCGCTAGAGACAGTGCTTTGAGCTGACACCCAAAGAATGACCTAGTTAGCCAGGCCAGGAGAAGAAGGGGCTGGGGTTGGGCTTGGGGGTTGGGAGGATACCCTCTCAGAAGAAGAGAGATCACAAGTTAATGCCAAAGGTCTAGAGAGGCCACAGAAAGCAGGGCTTGATGGAAGGAAAAAATTCGGTGCCTCTGAAGGCTGGTGTGTGTGTTTGTGGGGGCCTTGGGGGGTGGCTGTCAAAGTAAAGGCTGGTCCTGAAAGGCCATTGTCTGGAACCTTTCAGAGCCTTGTTCCATCACTGCCTGTTGCATGGAACCTTCCTTTTTCAGCCAGAGAAAACCCCGTGTCTAAACTGCCATGGCTCTTGGCCTTCCTCCTCTCAAAGCTTTTATCACTTTTTACTGGACAAACTCATAGTGTGTGTGTGTTTTTTTAATTTGTGTGTCACAATTTCTTCTATATTTTGTAAGTTCCTTGGAAGGAGGGCCTCACACCCGAACATCTCATTTCACCTATATTGCTTGTAGTAGGTGGTCAGTACTTGTCTGCGGAAGTAACAACATAATAAGCTCAGCAGGTAGTTTCTAAGAAGAAAGAGAAGGACAGTTACTCATACTTGCGTCACCTGTTCTTCCTGAGCACAGCAGAAAGAACAGAAATAGGCATGACAGACGGGGATCATACTCTTCAAGAATCTAATGTCATCTTCCATGATAAGCTCTTGTAACTCACAACCTGTTCTCTGTCTATAAAGCTCCACATCTGAAACTGATGGAGTGCGAATCCCCTTCAGGTATGGGACGTTGCCACAGACATCATGCGAATTATATTGCTTTCTAATACAGTGATTTCTCAAGGTCACCAGGTCTTAATACAAAAATACCACATTTTTATAATATCTTTTTAGTATTTACATTTAATAAATATTCCTTACAAATCCATTCAGCAAATATAGGCGAAGGAGGTGAAGCACAATCCTGCTTTATGAAGCCTTCTTCTGAGATGCCTCTGGGAACCCTCTTTTGTAGCTCACATTTGCATTGTACAGCATTTCGGAAATGTAAATGTTCCCACTGAAGCTCTTGTAGCATACAGTATTTAAACCAGCCTACCGAGTGTTTCTGCTGATCTATCCAAATAAATGCAGATCGTTTTTTGTTTGGTTTAGTTTTGTTTTTTAAGATTTTTTTTTAAGATTTTATTTATTTATTTGACACAGAGAGAGACAGCAAGAGAGGGAACACAAGCAGGGGGAGTGGGAGAGGGAGAAGTGGGCTCCCCGCAGAGTGGGGAGCCCGATGCGGGGCTCGATCCCAGGACCCTGGGATCATGACCTGAGCCAAAGTCAGACGCTAAACGACTGGGCCACCCAGGCACCCCTGTTTTTTAAGATTTTAAGAAATTTTATTTATTTATTTGAGAGAGAGAGCATGAGCAAGGAGGAGAGGCAGAGAGAGAAGCAGACTCCCCACTGAGCCGGGAGCCTGACACAGGGCTTGATCCCAGGACCCTGGGCTGCTTAACCGACTGAGCCACCCAGGTGCCCCAATGCTGATCGTTTATTATTATTATTATTATTATTATTATTATACTTTATTCATTTCAGGGTCAGTCCGTGTTACTTTCAGTGTTTTGTGGCAATTTAACTGTTGAACAGGTATCTTGTGGAAAGTATGCCAGTTCCCCAGTATGTAGGGAAAAGATGATTGGATGACACCTCTGAAGGTATTGACAGAAAACTAGGAGTACATACCTTACTCTAACTGTTATAAATTTTTCACATTTTTCATATGCATTTTGCGTTTGTAGTACCCCTTTGGTTGTCTAGTTTATTAGTTCTGTATCTCACTATAACATATTATCTCAAAACTTAGTGGCTCAAAATACATTTATTACCTCATGGTTCCTGTGTGTCATGAATCCAAGCAAGGCTCAGTGGAATCTTCTAGCTCACGGTCTCACAGGCTGGCTGTCCTCAAGGTGGTAGCCAGGCACAACTGGAGAAGGATCCGCTTTCACGCTCACTCACATGGTTGTTGGCAGGATTCAGTTCCCTGTTGGCTGCGGGCCAGAGGCCCCCTCATTCCTTGCCACATGGGCCTCTCCATAGGCCAGCTTACAGCATGGCAGTTGGCTTCATTACAGCAAGAACGCCAAGAAGCTCCAGGGAGGGAGGGCACGCACAAGGTGGCAGCCATAGCCTTTGGTAATCTAGTCCAGGTCCTACCCATCACATCCTCTCTCATGTATTCATTAGAAGCAGATCACTAGGTCTAGCCCGTATTCCTGGGGCGAGAGTACGAGGAGGTGAGGATTATTGCAGGTCAGCTACAGTTAGGAAAACTTTTTTAAGACCATAAATTTCCATTTGGTAGAGGATGAGTTCTGTACTTTGAGTCAGCTTGCAGTTGTATGTTGGAAATGAATATAAATATTACATGTTTGTATAGCCAGAGACCTGAGTTATAATGAATATGTTAAACTGAGAAGTTTTGGCTCTTACTGGCTGGTGTCTGCCCATTCTCCTTATTCTCCAGATGGGGAGGCTGCCCCACCGTGCTGATGTCCATTAAGGCTGAAGGGGCTGTCCGATCAGGACTGCTCCCTCCTGCATCTCTTTAGACATTGACTCCAAGCATATTTTTTTCTGATAATTACATGAGATACGCCTCTTTTGTGTGTTGAAATACATCTTTAAAAATGAGCGTTCAAAATACTACGGTAGAGGAAGCTCAACTTTTGTTCCCAGTGGCTGTGAAGTGAGGGTTCGTGGCCTGAGGCAGTGGTTCCAGTGTATCTGGCTGACCCAGGCCATTTTTGTTAATCACTTAGGACCTCTCTAAGCCCTGAGGGGACCCAGGCTTCCCAGCCCGAACCACCTCAGTTTAGTGTTATCCCTTATCCTTAGAGACCAGGGTAGTTAGACATTTCCAGAACCAGCCTGGCCCCTAAAGATTCTTGTGTCCACATCAGATCACCTCATATCATTGTCTGGGTTTTGACTTAAAACCCTCCAACAAAGGTTGCAGCCTTTGGGGCCAACCAGAAACATGGACATTAAGACTGAGAGTCAAACGCAAAAACATTTTAAACACAGTGTA
The DNA here is from genome assembly GCF_002201575.2 of Neomonachus schauinslandi. Classification (NCBI taxonomy): domain Eukaryota; kingdom Metazoa; phylum Chordata; class Mammalia; order Carnivora; family Phocidae; genus Neomonachus; species Neomonachus schauinslandi. Next base: position 14,479,065 of record NC_058404.1, read on the forward strand.
TATCCCTGGACATTCCAGCAAATTTATAAATTAATTTTCCTGCCCTAATTTACCAGGAGCAGGTTCTCATATTCATACAGTGGCCAACCCATATGACCCAACTGTTTTGATAGTAAGTGATTTAATTTATAGAGGTGACTGATCGGCAGCACGAAGCGGTCAGCACCCATCAAAGGAAGTTGTATTACTCCCAGTTCCCAAGGGAAAGGGTGCATCGCCCTCGCTGGGCCACAGTGGGAAGCTGCTGGGTCTGTCTGGGTCGGGCGGGAGGTAGGAGTGAAGGAGAGAGCGCAGGCCAGAGCCTCTGTTGGAGGAATGGGCGAGGCCGGGTAGGCAAGTTTGAGCAAGCTCAGGATTGGATAGTTTGAATAATTTCATGGAGAAGGCAGCTTGTGAGCCATTGCAGAGGAGGGCTTCTTGCAGTCTCCTGTGCAACCTTTAAACCTACCATTGCGTGGGTTCTTCCCATAGAAACTCTCATTGGGCTGGGATTTTTTTTTAAATTTTTTTTTAAGAGCTCTCTGGGTGATTCTAGTATGCAAAAGGGCAGAACCAAGAACTGTGCCTTGGAGTATTCTCCAACCAGGTCTAGGGTTTGGTTCGTTTTTTTTTTTTTTGGTTTTTGGTTTGTTTTTAATGTTCAAATCCACTGTGGACTGACTGATATTTTTGTAAAATTCAATAAAAATGAGTTATTTGAGAAATGGGGAAAAGGGATAAAATGCGAGCCCAAAGATTAGTAGAGTCAACAATATACAGTAACTGTATAAAATTGCTATGAACATTTCAAAGTGTTACCTCGTGATTTCTGTCCTGGTTGTGGTGGACATGTAACAGTGTGGGACTCGTGTGGTTGGTCAGCAGAGACTCTGAGTAGTGCTGATGTCGAGGGCAACATGGCAAGAGTATCCTGTATTAAGTAAAGGGAAACATGTGCCATGGGAAGCGAATTGGGTTCAGATCACCAGGACCTTGAACGCTGGCATAAATCGTTTGGCTGTTATTCTCTAGGTATTGGGGAGCCAGAGAATTCTTGAGACGAATGGCCGGATCCCGGATCCTGGCTAAGGAAGCTTACTTTGGCAACTTTGTGTACAATGACTTCACAGTGAGGATAATTGTTAACAAGGATCTGAAAGGGGCTGGATGGTGTGGCGAGCCACTGGGTAAAATCAAGCAAAAACTGTTACCAGATTTCTGGAGAGGTCACTTCATAAATACTAATGAACTGCTTAGAGGAGATAAGAATTAAAGCTAGCCACTTTTTTTTTTCCAAAGCTTAAATCATCCAAAAAAAAAAAAATCCTTAAATTCTAAAGAATAACCCACCTAATGTATTTTCAGAAACCACACAGATTGAAGATCCGCGAAAACAGTGGAGAGGGGAACAGGAGAAGATGCTCAAGGACTATCTCTCGGTGGCTCAGGATGCTCTCAGGACGCAGAAGGAGCTGTACCACGTGAAAGAGCAAAGACTCGCTTTGGCCCTCGATGAATACGTACGATTAAATGATGCCTACAAGGAGAAGTCAAGTTCTCACACAAGCTGTAAGTATAGCGTGACTGCTCAGACTCTGGAAATGGGGACCGAAGTGTAGCTAAGAGAAGGCCACTTGGGTTTCAGTGGAGTTTCATTTTGAGTCCTCCTTTCTAGGCAGAAAGAGTCCCCAGAAGCCACGAGAGGGGGTGAGGGCACCCCACAGACTTCTCAGCAAAACCCCTCGACTCCATTCCAGACAGAAGTCCCCACCCGCCTCATTTGTGGAGGATGAATCCCTTCTGGTTTTTGCTCCTTCCTCTGCCTGATTGCCTTTTATTTATTGATGAGTTAATTTTTACCTGTTCAGATCAAGGCAAATAATTTGGCCCCCTTTGCTACTCTTGTACAATATTCTAGCAGGAGGTAGTGGGACTGTTGGCTGGAATGAAGTTTCTGTTGATCACCCTCTCATATCTCAGAAACTGATCATCTGGAGCTGGTTTGTCTAAAGAAGCAGTTTGGATGGGCTCAAAAGTTCTCTAAGTTTCTGGGTAACGCACAGCTCTGACAAGCTGTATGTGCTGTCAGGTCCTCAAAGAGTTTATACGTAGGCATGAAATCCAGAGAACAGTAAGCTCCATGGTCTTTATGACATTCCTCTTTCTTGAGTTTTTATAAAAAAATGATAAAGGTTTGAAGATTACTTTTTATATTTAGGTGTCTGATGAATGACAGTAAAGGAATTCTAAAGTAAGTATCCACAGAAGCATGTAAATCTTGCTTTTAGAGTTTGTAAATTCCAAGCCGAGAGCAAGTTATACAACTTGTAAAAGTTACTTTTTTTTTTTTTTTTCTCTCCGAAAAGTATTCTCAGGATCTTCATCCAGTACTAAATATGATCCCGATATTTTAAAAGCGGAGATCTCCACTACACGATTAAGGGTAAGATTTTTTTTTTTTTTAAATTGTGGTTCTCTGTTTAACATATGTATAGAATCTGAAGGTGATGGGAGGGGCTTCATTGACCACCTGTCCTCTCCATTCGGTGCCGGGGTGGCCGGCCTATCTTTATGACCACATGTTCAGTGATTGAGAATGTCCTCGTTATAGAGGCACGTGTCCCATTTATCGGCAGTTCTGTTATCTGCAGTAGGTTAAGTGTATTATATATACCTCGTAATATTAATATGACATTTACAATATACTTAGTATATTTAGTATATTAAATCAACATTCAAGTCACGGGAACTTACCTTATCATGCTCAAATGTGTCTTCCAGGGTTCGGTGTAGCGCCCACAAATCGTGTTCCCAAGTCATTCCTTCTTGAGGGTAAAACTTTACTAGTTTTTCACACTTCCTCATGGATTGTTTCCTGATCTTTACCCTAAATCTTTTTGACCACACTGCTGCTAAGACCAGAGCTGCTTTATCCTTGATTTTTGGAGTCTTAAAGACTGTTTGTCGAGTAAATACATTCATGCAGCCAGTATCTCAATCATGAAATAGATTCTTACCATGACTCCAGACTTACCCTGCATCGTCACGTGATGCCCTTCTCCCCAAAGTTAACACTGGCCTCAGCAACACTGTAGGTGAATTTCTTACTTGCTTCCTTTGAATTTTGCTAAAATTCAATACATGCTGCCGTATGTATTCTTTCACGGCTTCTTTTGAACAACACTTCGAGATTCATCCACATTAACCTTTCCTGCAGCAAGCATTCCACTTTGTGTACATACCGTAAATTGTTTATCTCTTCTACTGTTGAGGTACATTAGAGTTTATTCCAATTTAAATTAAAAAATATGTCTTAATATACATTTCTATGATACATATCTTTTGGTGCACATAGGCACACATTTTGTTTGTTATGAAACCAGGAGTGGAATTGCCGTGTTGGAAAATAGACAAGCTTCAGTGTTAGCAGGGGCTGACAGAGGGCTTCGGGTCTCTGACTTGCTGATATCTGCCCTTAAAGCCGACATGACTTTCTATGCATGGCTTTTGCCTTCACCCCACAGGTTTTGAATTTTGTATTTTTACTCTCAGTTCAAAATATTTTCTAACTCTCTATGATTTCTCTTATGAGGGTATTAATTTTTAAACAGTTGGGGATTTTCTTATCTTTTTTTTTTTTTTTTTACTGATTTCAGCTTAATTCCCCACTGTGTATTTCTCTGTTCTAAAATTTCTGTTGGATTATTTTTTATTTCTACTTACTTGCCCAAATTCTGCACATGGATATGTAATTTTTTTGAACAAAATAATCACAGTTACTTTTAAATTCCATGTCTTTATTAATGCTGTGTATAGATTTCCTATATGGTGAATTCTTTGATTTGGTCTGTTTTTTTTTCTCATGACTTTTGGTCACTATTTGGTCAAGCTTCTTAGAGGTGATTACTTTTTTATTAAGAGCCATATGTTATGTATGAAGAAATATAGGGGTAAATTGAGGTTTGGGATGATCTTGTCATCCTTCAGAGAGGATTTAGTGTTGCTTCTTATGGACAGTTAGGCCAGGGGCAGGTAATTGTAATTCAGTCATGGTTCAAGATGTCTGAAATCTGGGCTTCATTCCTTTTCAAAGATTGGGTCTCTTTCCACTTCACCCTTTCTCTTAGGGCAGAGCTCTTCAAAATCCCACCTGAACTTTGGGGATATTTTGTGGGGATATTCCATTCCTGCTCAATGGAAGCCAAACTCCAAATCTCTCCCCTGAACCTCTCAGCTATGTGGGACCACCAGTAGCTAGCTCTCTGACCTCCGGCTTCAGTCACTGTGTTCTCCCAACTCGTCAGCTTCTCTGTTGTACACTCGAATGCCTCCAAAGGAAAAACAACACCAAGTCTGGATCCTGACTATGGGCTTTCCTTACCTTTTGGGTTTTTAACACAAGTTCTTGCTGCCATAGTAGTTCTCCAGTGTCTTCCTATAGATGTTTTGTTTTCTTTCTCACAACTTCTCTATTTGTTCTCAGAGGAAGAGCATGAGAAAAGTCTGTACTTTTGGAAGCTAAACCTCTCTTCAGTTTGGATTTCTTGGTTTAATGTGTGAAAACATTAATAGAAGTGTTCTGTGTCCTTCTACTGGAAATATCCATCCAGTGCATCACTGACCCTTTACTCTGTTGGTCCGCCCATATTTCTCTGTACACTTCTTGAGAATATTGTGGGACGGCTTGTCAGCTGCCTTGTTGTTTTAAACTCAGTCTATACATTTCTGTGATTTAAAAAAAGGAAGTGAAAGTATTTTGTTAAACCTTACTCTGAGTAACATTTAATACTCACTGGAACTATGCACATATCAGGAAATTATTACATATTACAATTGCCCTTTGAAATTTTAAGTTTTTCACAGTTCTTGTCTTTGTAAAACACATTGTAAATGGAATAACCACAATAGGAAGAGTCTGCTATTTTTCCTTTTAGGAAAGGTGAAAACTAAAGAAGAGTTGTTGCTTTTTATTTTTTTAGTTCAAATTAGTTAACATACAGTGAAAACTAAAGAAGAGATTTCAAACAAAAGCATATAAGGTATCTCCTGCAGATAACCATTTAGAAGGAAATGAAGCCCCATCACAATCGGGAGATCCCAGGAGATCCCAAGTGGTCACATTCCCCAGACCTGTTCTCCTAATGCAGCAGAATCTCTCAGATAAAGCTTATTTTATACCAGGTTTGATGTACTCTTACTATCAGAAGCCTTATATATATATATATACATATATATATGTATATATATATATATATAAAAATTTTTTTTTTCCCCATCACTGTGAGACCACAGAAAGTGCTTCCCTCCAGAGAAGTTTATAAGACAGTCATAGCGAGCTGTAATGGAAGATAAGAAGTGACACTCTCTTCATCTCTTTCATTAGTGAAGAGGTGCTCATTTAACACTTTCTGTCAAGGTAAATGCCTTTTTAAAAATGTTCCCATAGCAAATTGGCCCTTGTGGTCTATGTTGCTGTAGTCGTGGTTTGAACACTGGCAACAGCTGGCGCCTTCACTCTCCTGTTTGTGCACGTTTTGGCCACTTTGAGAACGCCCCAGCCATTCAGAGGTGGATGGGTAACTTGGCAGAGTCTCATAGATTTTGATAATCTGGCCTTTCTTGGCTGGCCTACCCTGTCGAAATCCCTGTGTTGGCTAGTCCTTTTTCACAAATTAATGCCACAGAAATAATAACTCACAAATGAACTAATAACTTTTCATTACTTTGGTGTCTCGAGTACCTTCCTGCATTTTCAGTCACTAACAATTTTTTAGGCATAGCCAAACACTAACTTCATCTTCATTATTTTGATCTAACAGTATTAGTAGATGTCCTTCATTTGTTTTACGGAATTAGAGCTAGTTGGTCAAATATTGAGGAACTAGGTATTTAGGAACATCTGTCTAAAACATCTGTTTTATAGTGTGGTCATAGGTATTGGTGATAATTGGGTTTTCTTTTCCCTCTTGGTCAAATGGGATAATTGGGTTTTCTTTTCCCTGTAGGCAGCTTATTTCTCATTTTTGAAATTGTGAAATGAATAAGTTAATGCTTTTTATTAATATACTCATAACTTTTAGAGGTGGTATTTAATTGTGTGAGAAAATATTTCTTAGGAAGAGGAATATAAAAACTTTTTACTGCAAAATTTATTATTTCTATAGTGAAGTCCATTATTTCTATGTAAACTGGGGAAAAAACTATTTCATTTATTCATAATAGATACTTAGACCATATCCTTCTTAGGGTAGGAAATGGAATGTCTCATACAAACTGAAACTTAAATTCAGCTGATATTTTAAAAACTTCATACTCCATACAAACATTCATGATAAAAATTCTCAACAAAGTGGGTTTAGAGGAAACATACCTCAACACAATAAAGGCCATATATGGAAAACCCACAGCTAACATCATACTCAATGGTGAAAAACTGAGAGCTTTCCCCTAAGGTCAGGAACAAGACAAGAATGTCCACTCTCACCACTTTTATTCAACATAGCAATCATACAATAAAAAGAAATAAAAATCATCCAAACTGGTAAGGAAGAAGTCAAACTTTCACTATTTCCAGGTCACGTAATACTACAAATAGAAAACCCTAAAGACTGCACCAAGAAACTGCTCGAACTCATAAGTGAATTCAGTAAGCTCTCAGGATACAAAATCAATATACAGAAACCTATTGCATTTCTGTACACTAATAAAAAAGCAGCAGAAAGAGAAATTAAGGAATCAATCCCATTTACAATTGCACCAAAAATAATTAAAATACCTAGGAATAAACTTAACCAAAGAGGTGAAAGACCTGTATTCTGAAAACTATAAAACATCGATGAAATAAATTGAAGATGACACAAAGAAATGGAAACACATTCCATGCTCATGGATTTGGAAGAACAAGTATTACTAAAATGTCTATACTACCCAAAGCAATCTACACATTTAATTCAATCCCTATCAAAATACCAACAGCATTTTTCACAGAACTAGAACAAACAATCCTAAAATTTGTATGGAACCACAAGAGACCCTGAATAGCCAAAGCAATCATGAAAAAGAAAAATGAAACTGGAGGCCTCACAATGCCAGACTTCAAGTTATATTACAAAGCTGTAGTAATCAAAACAGTATGGTACTGGCACAAAAATAGACACATGAATCAATGGAACAGAATAGAAAGCCCAGAAATAAACCCACCATTATGTGATCGATTAATCTATAACAAAAGAGGCAAAGCTTTGCAATGGGAAAAAGACAGTCTCTTCAACAAGTGATATCGGGAAAACTGGACCACTTTCTTACAGCATACACAAAAATAAACTCAAAAGGATTTAGATATGAATGTGAGACTTGAAACCATAAAAATCCTAGAAGAGAACATAGGCAGTAACCTCTTTGACATCAGCCATAGTAACTTTTTTTTAGATATGTCTCCTGGGGCAAGGGAAACAAAAGCAAAAATAAACATTGGGACTTCATCAAGATAAAAAGCTTCTGCACGGCAAAGGAAACAGCCAACGAAGCTAAAAACCTACTGAATGGGAGGGTTAGTATCCTACTGATAAAGGGTTAGTATCCAAAGTATATAAAGAACTTATACAACTCAGGGTGCCTAGGTAGCTCGGTTGAGCATCCCGCTCTTGATTTTGACTCAGGTCGTGATTTCGGGGTCATGAGATCAAGCTCCACGTCTGGCTCCATGCTCAGTGGGGAGTCTACTTCTTTCCCTCTCCTTCTCCCTCTGCCTCTCCCCCCACTCACATGTGTGCACTCTCTCTCAAATAAAGAAATCTTTAAAAAAAAAAAAAAAAGAACTTATACAACTCAACACTAAAAAACCAAACAATCCAATTAAAAAATGGGCAGAAGACATGAACATACATTTCTCCAAAGAAGACCTACAGATGGCCAACAGACATATGAAAAGAGGCTCAACATCACTGATGGTCAGGGGATTGCAAATCAAAACTACAATGAGATAGCACCTCCCACCTGTCAGTATGGCTAAAATAAAAAACTCAAGAAACAAGTGTTGGCGAAGATGTGGAGAAAAAGGAACCCTCATGCACTGTTGGTGGGAATGCAAACTGGTGCAGCCACTGGAAAAGACGGTATGGAGGTTCCTCAAAAAATTAAAAATAGGTTCTGTGCCTGCTGGTGGTGGCCACATCACTGTCTGGCAGAGGTGGGAATAGGCGGCTGCAACCTTTGGGCTGGGATGAACTGCTCTCTCGGCGGAGGCCGGGGAGCTGAGCCAGAGCCAAGGCCAGTCCAGTGGTAGCACTTGGACTGACCTTCGCTGCTGCAGGATTTGCAGACTGTTACGTTTAACTGCAAGCCATGAAACATAGGGAGCCTCAAGTAAAACAAGTTTTTCAAAGTCTATCAAAATCTGCTTTCAGTGGTGGCTATGAAGGGGGGGGGGGGGGTTGATCCAAAATGGCAAAATGAGAGGCAGCATTAATACTAGGTGTAAGGCCTACTGCAAGTAAAGGAAAAATAAGAGATGCTCATCAATGAATTATGCTTTTAAATCACCCAGACAAGGGAGGATCTCCTTACATAGCAGCCCAAATCAGTGAAGCTAAAGACTCACCAGAAGGTCAAGTTAAAAAATGAAGAATGATCACAACCTCGGGCGCCTGGGTGGCTCAGTTGGTTAAGCGACTGCCTTCGGCTCAGGTCATGATCCTGGAGTCCCGGGATCGAGTCCTGCATCGGGCTCCCAGCTCGGCAGGGAGTCTGCTTCTCCCTCTGACCCTCCCCCCTCTCATGTGCTCTCTCTCATTCTCTCTCTCTCAAATAAATAAATAAAATCTTTAAAAAAAAAATGAAAATATGTGATGAATCTTAGGTTGTTGTTTATGTATACATGTGCCAGCTTTTTATAATAAGATGCCTCAAAGCTATAAATAAATATATAAAGATCTACCCTACAATCCAGGAATTACACTACTGGGTATATATCCAAAGAATATGAGAACAATAATTTGAAGAGATATATGTACCCCTATTTTACTGCAGCACTATTTACAATAGCTAATATATGGAAGCAGCCCAAGTGTCCCATCAATAGATGAATGGATAAAGAAGATGTATGTGTGTATATATGTGTGTGCACATCTATATCCATGTATCCACATGTATCCATGTGTACACAATGGAATATTATTTAGCCATTAAAACAAACAAAATCTTGCCATCTGACCAACATGGAAGGATCTAGAGAACATTATGCTAAGCAGAATGAGCCATTCAGACAAAGACAAATGCCATAGTATTTCACTCATAGGTAGAATTTAAGAAAAAACAAAGAAAAAAATAGGAGACAAATAATAAAACAAAATCTTAACTACAGAGAACAAACTGATGGTTACTAGAGGGGAGGTCAGTGGGGGGGGGTGAAGGGGGATTAAGAGTCTACTTATCTTGATGAGCACTGAGTAATATATGGAACTGTCGAATCACTATATGTACACCTGAAAGTAATATAACACTGTATGTTAACTACAGTGGAATTCAAAATAAATAATAATAAAAAAAAATTGAAGCATAAAAATTTTTTTAAAAATTTATACTCCAAATTACATATAGGTGAGATTTGGTGGAGAAAATAGTTGGTGAATTTTAAATTATCACTATTACTTATTAAAGTGAAGTAAAGTGTTGGAAGTGTAAAAGAAAATCCTTAGAAATACAAATGCATTTGAGAAATTTGTTGAGCACTATAGCATATAGGCTGTGATCCAACTTTTAATTTTGTAAAAAAAAGAAAAGAAAAAGAAATAATAAGGCACCTTTGGTTAAATTATTTGTACTCTACTCCAGACACATGGCTGATTGGTGAGCACTGCTATTAATACCAATGTACTCTCTTTGTTCTCAAATATATTTACTCGCACATTGTTAATACGAATTCACTTTGAATTATTTTTAGCAATGATGGTGGACTTGGGAAAGTCAACTATAATCTTACCTATTTGCAATCTTGTGCATAGATTTAAAAGAATGGCAGTTCAATTAAGGTTTAGTTTGTCACTGTGAATAGAGTTAACTCATGTGCACATCAAATTATGACACTTTAACCAATGATGTAACTAACACAAAAATCCTAGCAATGTGCTTCAAATGAAAAGAAATATGCCTTCTGAGAATGTAAATTGCTGCCAATAAGGCTTGTCTCTTGACTTGACATGAGGGTTGTTTTTATACTCACACTACATTTAAAACTTAGCTTATATCCTAAGTTTTTCCATCTGTGACTTACCCGATTTTCGCATGCTGAAGGAGATAGACCAGTACTAACCCACAGCACCAAACTGTATATTAGATAAGGCTATTACTCCTTTAGGACGTTCAGAAATGAATTTGTATTGTAGTACACCAGTCTTCCTGAATCTTGGGTGAAATGAAGAATGGTGTGACTTGACTCATACTGGCTTAAAAAAACAAAAACAAAAGAGAGAGCAAGAGTGAAAGAGAAAAGGAGAGAGAAGTACTCTATTTAGTGCAAGAACTGGGGTTGTCTCCACCGTGATGGACTAGTAGCTTGAAATAATTAAAATTCACAGCACAGAACTGCTTTTTTTCCAAAACCATATTCAGACCTTGAGTAAAATGATTCTGTAACACTTAATCACATTTTTGGTTTCATAATATTTTCTTTCTTTCTCTTTAATGATTTTGGTCTCCTTTTCTAGCTTTGAAGGGGACCGTCCTGCAAGCTAAATAATATGAACTTGAAAAGAAATCCTTCATTGACACTGTATTGTTGGGAAGGAGATGTTTAGTTTCTCCTCGCCTAGATAAACTACCATATCAGTTTCTCTGGCCATGATTTTCAGTCTTCTCCATCTTCATTCATAAACATTCTTATATCCACAATGCTGGTGGCAATTTATAAAATTAAATGCAATTAACTTCTTTTATGGGAAAATATACAGTCTGAAGCAGAGAGGAAAATAATAATTCATAAATGATAAATTTTAAATGATTCTGTAAAGCCTGCAAAACTCATTCTCTCATTTTTGAAAGGCCATAAGAGTTAAGCTTTGTGGAGCTGTAGGTGATAAATGAATGCATTCAAACCAATACTTATATTCTCATACTTTTCCTTGATACATACACAACAAATACATTGACTTAATGTGTTCACATTAAATTTTGAAAGAATCAGTCTCATGAGGCCATAACAATGAAGTAGTGAAAAAAAATTGCTATATTATATGCATTTTGTAATTTTCAGCATTTTTATGTGCACATTAATTTCTAGAGGTAGGGTGGTAGACATAGTATTATCAGCTTCTACTTTGTCAAAGAACCAGAATCTGAGAGAGCTCCTTCAAGATACAGAAAAACAGAATTGTATGATTTGAGATTAGCCAATTGGATCCCAGATTTAGATCTTGTGCCTTTAGAGAGGAAAAGGAAGATTGATGAAATAGGTCCAACAGAGAGGTATTTTGCCTAAAATACAGGCTGTTGGAATCACACAAATACCTTTTAAAAGCTTGAAATGACTTGTTGCAGTCCAGGAAGGATTAGCTGCTATAGGAATTGTCTTCCAACAGCAGACAAAGAACTGGACAAAATCTATAAAACAACTGCTTTCAGACATTGGATAACACTGTAATCTCTTACCAAAGGGAAACAGAAGAGGTGAGCCCCGAGATCACACCATCTTCAGTGCAGGTGAAGGACTCAGATGCAGTCTACTTGTGTGCCTGAGCTGAAGAATCAGAAGAATAAAGTTCAGTGAAGTGGAAGTGTCTGGAATTTGTGGGAATCCTGGGGAGGAGGGAGCTACAGAGAGAGAAGGGGCAAGAGAAAGCTCTGGAGATTTCTAATGCAATCTCCTCAAATCTTTGGCTGAGTAAACATGGTCTAAAATATGACAAGGATGGGGAAGGAAAGCAGTAGGACAAACAATTCTCAGAGCTCATAGGACTAGGAATAGTTTCCATCTACAAGCCAGAATGGAGAGACCTCATAAGTTATGGGGCAGTAGAGAGACCTCAGTAGTGGGGCCATGTTAGTCTAAGGCTAAAAGGCGCCTCTGGAACTGCCGTAAACAAAATTACAAGCAAACCTTGAGTGGATCACATTTATTTATTTATTTATTTATTTTTAAAGATTATTTATTTGACAGAGAGCGAGAGAGGGAACACAAGCAGCAGGAGTGGGAGAGGAAGAAGCAGGCTTCCTGCGGAGCAGGGAGCCTGATGTGGGACTCGATCCCAGGACCCTGGGATCATGACCTGAGCTGAAGGCAGTCGCTTAACCAACTGAGCCACCCAGGCGCCCCTGGATCACATTTATTTAAACCAATTTAACTGTGTGATAGAAGAAGGTCCATCACTCTTTAAAAGAATGCATCAAAATTCAGCACCAATGATGTAAAATTCACAATGGCCAACATCTAGTCAAAATTTCCATGCGTGTTCGGGAATGAGAGTAGGGAGGAGAAGCAGAAGGAAGGGATCCCCAAGGGGCATGAGGAAGCTTCCAGGGGAATGATGGATATATCCTTTAACTTGATGTATGTTGGTGGTTTTGTGGGTATATGCATATGTCAGCACTTAACCAAAGCATACAGTTTAAGCATACTCACTTTATTATATGCCAGTTATGCATCAATAAAGCTATTAAAAATTGCCAAGCATTCAAAGAAGCAAGAAAATACAACTTGTAACAAAAACAAGAAGTCATAGCTATTACTTAATTAGCAGGCAAACATATTAATTACACACATGCTCAGTAATGCAGAAGAAAACATGATAAGAGAAAATAAAGATATAAAAAAGATCAAAATGGAAGTTTTATGGATTAAATATGTAATATCAGAAATGAAAAATACACTGGTTGAGAACAACCTATATGCTGAGTAAAAAGATCAGTGAATTTAAGACATAGGAATAGAAACTATCCAAAATGAATTACACAGATGAAAAAGCCTGAGAAAAATTTAACTGCACATCAGTGTTCTCTAGCACAGTATTAAATGATCTAATGTATATGTTAGAGTCCCCACAGAAGAGCAAGGAGGAGGAAATCACAAAAAATGCTTGAAGAAACTAAAACTCTTAAGTCCATAGGTACAGGAAGCAGAATAAAAACAGAGATCACACCAAGGTATATCATAATTAAATTGCTGAAAATCAGTGATAAAAAAGCAATCTTAAAAGCAGCCATAGAAATTAGACAGTTACATACAGTGGAACAAAGATAATGACAACAGATTTCTCATCAGAAGCTATGCAACCAACAAGGCAGTGGAGTGATATCTTAAGAGTACTGAACAAAAAAATGTCAACCTAGATGGCTATACCTAATGAAAATATCTTTCAAAACTGAAGGCAAAAACAGCTCACTTCAAAAATGGGCAAGGCACTTTAACAGACATTTCTCCAAAGATGTGCAAATGTGCCATAAGCATATGAAGAGATGACAAACATCACTAGTCATTAGGGAACTGCAAATCAAAGCCACAATGAGATATCACCTGACACCCATTAGGAAGTTTTTGTTTTTATTTTTGTTTTTAAAGGGCGAAATAACAAGTATTGGTGGAGAAATTGGTACCCTTATGCATTGCTGGTAGGGATAGAAAATGGTACAACCACTATGGAAAACAGTCTCTGCCGTAGATTTTTCTTTCCAGTTTCTGGGAAAATTATTAAAAACATGAAAACCATTCTTAACTCATGAGCCATAAAAAATTGGACTGCAGGGTGTGTTTGACCCACAAGCTGTCATTTACTGATCTTTGCCCCGAGAAACCACTGAGAAGATACAGAGATATTAGAGGTATTGCTAAATAATGGAGATAAAATGGAATCATAAAAAAATATATAACTAATCCAAAAGGAGGCAGGAATAGAGGTAGAAAGGATAAAAGAATATATGTGACAATTAAAAAACAAATATAAAGATAATAAACTTAAACCCAGCTGTACCAATAATTACACTAAATGTAAATGGTGTACATGCTCCAGTTAAAAGGCAGAAATTATCAGAATGGTTGAAATAAGACTCAACTTTATGATGGCTGCAACAGAGCTATTTTAAATGTGAAGACCCAGACAGCTTATAAATTAAAGGAATGAAAAATATCTACCATGAAAATACAAATGCAAGGAAAGTTGCAGTTGTCATATTATTATCAAAGTAAACTTTAGAACAAGGATATTTTTACCAGGGGTTTTATACTAATAAATAAGTCAGTTCCTCAAAGGACATAAAGATGTATGCACATAACCCTAAAGATGTACACACATAGAAACAGAGCTTCCAGATACCTGAAGTAAAGACCAATGAAGCTGAAAGGAGAATGACAAAGTCACAATTATAGTTGGATATATCAGTACTCCTTTCTCAGTAATTAATGGAATATATAGACAGAAAATCAGCACAGTTGTTGAAGTTTTGAACAATACCATCAAACCAACCTGATCTAATTAACATTTGTAGAACACACCAAATACAGCAGAACGATATTATTTTCAAATGTAGGCAAATTCCCAAGGAGAACTTACTCAAAGCAATGAACAGAAGTCTCAGTACATTCAAGGGGACTGAAATCAAATGGAGCATGATTATAGTGGAATTAAATGAGACCTCAAAAACAGACCTATCTGGAAAAACTTTTAAGTACCTGGAAATTACTAGCATATTTCTTAATAATTCATTGGTCAAAGAAGAAAGCAGACAGTATATTTTTTTAATATTTTGAACTAAATGAAAATGGAAATACCTAAAAATTTATGGGATGTAGCTAAAACAGTGCTCAGAGGGAGGTCATTGGGAATTGGAACTCTCACACATTACTACAGAATGCAAAGTAGTACAACCACTTTGGAAAACAGCTTAGCGGTTTCTTATAAAATTAAATATACACTTAAACTGTTACCCAGCAATCCCACTTGTAGGTATGTACCCAAAGAAATGAAAGCATATATATACCCACACAAAGACTTGAGTGTAGATACTCACAGGATCTTTATTCTTACTAGCCCAAGCCTGGAAATCACCTAAATGTCTATCAGTGAATGAATGGATAAACAAATTGTGGTTTATCCATAAAATGCAGTATATGGTTTATCCATGAAAACAAGCTACTGGTACTCACAAAATGGATGAATTTCAAAAACAATATGGTAAGTGAAAGAAGCTAGCCTTGAAAGTCTACTGATTGTATGCCTCCAGTTGACCCTTGAGCACCATGGGCTTGAACTACCCAGGTCGACTTAATACATTGATTTTTTTTATATAAATATAGTACAGTACTGTAAATATATTTTCTCTTCCTTATGATTCCCAAGTAACATTTTACTTTCTCTAGCTTACTTCACTGTAAAAATAGTTATATAATACCTATATACAACATATGCTAATTGGTCAATGTTATTTGTGAGGCTTCCAGTCAACAGTAGGCTATTTGGGGAGGGAGTCAAAAGTTAAATGCAGATTTTCGACTGCACAGGGGGTCGATTCCCCTAACCCTTGCGTTGTTCAAGGAAATTCTTGAAAAGGAACAACTGACAGAGGTGGTGAAGAAGTTAGGTGGGAAAGAGTTCATGTAAAGGTCTTGATATCAGAGAATTTGTGGGATCTTCACTAGAGGGAGAAGAGGTGAGAGTATTGATCTAGGCAATGGAGTGAAGTCGGAGCATGTGAGCCTTGTAGACCACTATAAAGACCGGGGACGTTAATCTGAAAGAGGCAGCCACTTGACGAAGTTCTAATGATTTGTATTTATTTTCTGCTAGCTTAATTGATATATAATGATACCAGGGGTTTCAGTTTTATCTTTGTTAAGAGGTGATTTATTTTGTGTGTGTGTGTGTATGCGTGTGCATATGTGATGCTCTACCTTTTCTATTACCATTTGCTGGTTTATTTATTATCCAGCAGCTTTATTGAGAAATAATTCACATACCATACAATTTACCTATATGTAAAATGTACAGTCACTGGGTTTCAGTATGCTCATAGTTGTGTACTCATGGTCACAATCTTAATTGTAGAACATTTTTGTCTCCCCCAAAAGAAACCCTGTACTTATTAGCAGTTCCTACCTAGTCCCCACACAAGCCCCAAGCAACAACTGATTTCCTTTCTGTCTCTAGATTTGCCTGTTCTGGACAGTTCATATAAATGGAATCCTGTAATATGTGGTCTTTGTGATTGGCTTCTTACACTTAGCAAAATGTTTTCAAGGCTTATCCATGTGGTAGCAGGTGTCAGGACTTAATTCCTTTTTATTGCTGAACGATATTCCATTGTACAGACATACCACATTTCATCTCTTCACTCATTAGTTGGTGTTTATTTGGATTGTTTCCACTTTTGGGCCACTATGAATAATATGAACATTCCTACACAAGTGTTTATGTGGACATATGTTTTCATTTTTCTTGGGTAGGTGGAATTGTTGGGTCATATGGCAACTTATTGGCTTATTTTAATTACTTGTGGGGATCTAACATTGTACCCTCTGTATTTTTATTTATTATGTATATCTCCAGGTGTAGTATATTTCACAAATATTTCTTAAAATTTTTTCCAGTGGCTTTTGCTTTATTTTCTTCTTACTGTTGTTAAATCTGAGTTTTTTAAAAATATATATACATTGTATTCAATCATCTTGTTTCTGATGACAGAATCCATTTATTATTAATCACAAATGGTTCCAACAGCATGCGGGGTTCTGTTTTCCTCTATTCTTTAGTAAAGTAAAAAATGTTTTATTATTGATCCCTTCTCTATCTGGAGCTGATTTCTCATTTTCTTTAAAGGTGACTTTTGAGGTGAGGCAGGATGGTGAAGGATTTTCAGGGAATTGGAAGTGGTGGTGAAGAGAAAGATCCCTAGAAGGAGCAAGCTGACAGTTGCCCTTTGTTGGCTTGCCTAAGGAGCTCTCGGCAAGATGGTAGAGAAAGTGGTGAAAGGGGAAGGCAGTCATTAGTAAAATGCCATTTTGCTCATTATAGCTTTAATGTTGCAGGGTTCACTTTTAGGGCAAACTTCTGAAACCTGCCTGTCTTGTGATCCTTCCAAGGTCCACAGATTTCTGGAATTTACTTTTCTCTTATTGTCATCTTCTTTCTCCTTCTTTTAAAATAAAACTTATTACACTAGGATTGTCGGAAATCGGAAGAAGCTCCATGATTTCCAGTCATACTCATCACATTTAATCACAGCATCTTCCTGGTTTTCAGAAATAACTTTAAAATCAATTTAAAATGTCACTTGCTTTGGTGTACTCAGTATAGAAAGCGGGAAACGTGCAAAAGCCATGGGTCTCTTGCTTCCAGTTTGATACTCTGGGTTGTGAGATTTAATTTCTTAGAAGTAAGTCTATAAAATTAGATGGTTGGCTATGGCAGAAAGTTGAGTATGTAAGAGACAGAAAGCATAGACTCCAGGGCTTGTGGGGCTCTTCATGTGTTCAGTTTGGGTGGGCTATAAGAATAATGAAGTTTCTAAGGTAAAATAAGGGCCATAGATTTTATTTGGGTCATTTTCCAAAATTCTAGTTTGTCTTTGATCTTACATGTTTGTACTATCATGCCATTAATAACTAAAACATCTATGATTATAGTTTTAAAAACCTTCCCCTGGGCTCTGGATTGTTCCCCACTGGTTGGTAGCAGTGTAAGCTTCAGCACATTACTTACTTATTCTTTTTTGGTTTGAGATTCCTCACCTATAAAATAAGAATTAAAACTATCTATAGAATAGCTGTGAGGATTGAAAATAGGCATTTATATTTAGCACAATGCTGGGAATACATAAAGTCCTCGTGAATTTTAGCTGTCATTATTGCTTCCTGGTAGGGTCTGTATTGTGCAAATTTGCAAGTCAGCATTAGCATAATCCTTTAGCTGTGATCTAAGGACATTGATTTTTATTTTCTGTGTCCTACATTTGAGGGTGGGATGGAGAATGGAAGAGGAGAAACAGTGATCCTCTAATAGTTAACGATGTCACATGGTTCTCCGAGAAGAAAGGTTGTTGAACTAGTTCAGACCATATTCTTGAAACCAAATACAATTGGAAATGATGTTTGATTGGAAATAATACCTGTTTTCACTTGTCATTATGATAGAAATCAGACTTTTTCATAGTTAACAACATAAAATGCAACATTGATACTTGGAGCTAAAGATCATTCAGGTAGTCCACTACGAAGACTCCCCAAGATGGAAACAGTACTTATAGCAGGCGTTAGGTAAAATAAATAATGTGGAATGAAAGCAAGCACAGGTTAGCTTCCTCCATCTTTGTCACTCAATGGACAATAAAATCTCACTCCCATCACTTAAACAGACAAGAGTGTGAAAGTTCCAAAGTTAATTTTAGATTTTAAATGATAATTTTTGAAAAAAATTTAAACTGGTGTGTCCAAATGATTTTTATGTAGAATGCTATTTTATGTCAGTGAGATATGCTCATTGTTTTAATTTGGTGGTTCTGAGTGAATTCAATATCGCCATTGTTTCTATCCACTGTGTTTTCAGAGGTAAAGACAGGCTTCAGGCCAGTTACTATTGATTTTTGGATTAACTGTGGTTGTTGTTCTGAAATAAAAATGTTACAGTCTTTGGTAAACAGCTCTTTAGAGGTGCTGTCATAAGTAGAAGTACGGGTGGAATGAGCTATTGATTACTGATGGCTCTTTTGACCTGATAATAATCGAATGCTACAACTGAAATGTCTTTATGATCCACCGTGAATGAGCTCACTCTCTTCGTGAATATGAAAGCACTTCCACAGTCCAGGTCGGATGGCTTCTTCTCCGTGAGGCCAGGCGGAAGTGCTCCTGTCCGCCTTTGGATTCCAGTAGCATCGCTTATACTTCAGATAAACTCAACAGATAATTTATCAACAGATAAATGATTGAATATCCATACTTCCCAAAGTGTTGTGCTTTATTTAGGTGTGCAAACATGAGTATCACACGGCTCTTGTCCTTGTCACTTTATTCTACGTAGTGCCTACTCTCCCTCTTGATTTTTTTCTCTCATTTTCCAAGATGCCCTGTTTTCCCTCCGACTTCTCTTGCTGCTACTTTGCAGCGTGTTTTGTCCCTTCCTCTAGTAGATTTCTGAATGGTGAAGGTGCCTTAGGCGTGTTCCTGGACTCTCTTCTGTTTTCAGTACACACACTCTCTAGGTGATCTCATTTATTCTCATGCATTTAAAGTACTATCTTGATGTCAGTGACTCTCAATTTTATATCTCTGGTCCAGACACTTGAACATCGAGCCTCCAGATTCCAATGGCCTTTGAAGTTTCCTGAGTATCAGAAAATTAAACATCTCAAAGAACACCCTTGATCTTACCCCCAAATCTGGTCCCACCCTCCAGGGAGGCACCTTCGTGCCCCCACCTGGCAAGCCAAAATCCTGGCAGTGATCTTTGACACATCTTGTCCCTCACCCTGCGCCTTGAGCCCATCACCAAGTCCTGTTGATTCTGCCTCCCAAATATGTTCTTCCTCTGGGCTCTACTCTCTATACACTGCCCCCAGGCCAACCCACGGTGCAGGTGGAATGGCCCCTTTTGGCCCCTCTGGTCCAATCACCAGAGTCATGACAGTGGTTTTTAAAAATCATAAAGCAGATCAGATCATGCTTTAAAATTCCTCCCCAGTTCTCCTTGTTAAGATAAGATTTAGAAATCTTCCATGTGGCTTCAAAACTCTATATAAGGCCTTCTCTTCCAGTTGGATCTCATTATGCACGCCACCTCTGTAATCCAGCGAATGGTAGCGTACTCTAACTCCCAGAGATTTTTTTTAAAGGCTTTATTTATTAAAGAGAGAGAGAGGGTGCGCACGAGTGGGTGGCAGAGGCAGAGGGAGAAGCAGACTCCCTACTGAGCAGGGAGCCCAAGGCGGGGCTTGATCCCAGGACCCTGAGATCATGACCTGAGCCGAAGGCAGATGCTTAACCAACCAGGCACCCTAAATCCCAGAGATTTGACGAGTTTCCTCCTCTCATGGTTTAGGGTTTGTGCACAAGCTCTGCCTTTTGAGGACCCCCTTTACCAGATGAAGCCCCACTGACCAGCTCTGCTTAAACATCATTTCCATAGACAGGCTTTGTCCAGCTTCTCACACTAAATCAGGTCCCGTCCCCCTTTTTCATCCTGAAGTATCCCGAACCTTTCCTTTACATTCCCCATGGTAATTGGTAAGATTTATTTCATTGGATGATTATTTGCTCAACATCTGGCTCCCCCATTGTTCTGGAGGACCCGTGAGGGCAAAGATCTTGTCTACTTTATTCACACTTGAGACCCAGGACCTGACAGACACATAGTGGAAAGTCAGTAAATATTTGTGGAATGGATAGACTAAATAGGAAATAAAAGTTCAAAAGCACATTGAAATACTGTCTAACAGAATGTGCTTCAAACTTAAGGCTATAATACGGAAGTAAACTTCTGACACCCATGTGAAAACCTTTAGTTTGTGACTAAACCAGACTTCTGCTGGTTTTTTGACCTATCACATTTTAGCATTGTCATCACCAGGACTGTATTTGGCAACAGGAAAAAAAACATATTTTTTAATCAGATTGACACCGGATGTTTATTGATCACGCAGTGCTTGTCCTTGTCATTTTTATTCCTCATAGTGCCCGGTAGTCTTCTAGAAGTTTGGGACGCAGCTGGTGTGATACAGCTTACTTTCCCATGGGGGACAGACAGTAAACAAATACACAGAATATTTCAGCTCTTGAGAAGTACCATGCACTAAGTAAAACATAATGGCCTACTTCACTTGTCATTATGATAGAATGGGATGGTTAGAGAAGTCCTATTCCAAAAGGTGGCATGTAAGCTGAGACCTGAGTGACAGGAGTCCGCTCTGGAAGATCTGAGGGAAAGCCTTCCAGGCAGGGGGAACAGCATGCTGCAGAAGCAGAGCGGGTATTGCCCGATACATTCGCGAAACAGAGAGGTGGCTGGCGGTCCTGGAGCGCAGCAAAGGAGGGAGGGAGGAGCACGCGCAGAACAGAAACAGAAACCGGGATTTCAAGGTCTGACTCCCCCCTTCCTGGCTATTTGTCACAAAATGGAGATAGTCAGGACACCAGCTTGCAGGAATGTTGCTAAATATGATGATGAGGGTAAATATAGGGGATAATGAACGTCACTGATAATTTAAACATAATTAACCTGCCTTCCACAGAATTTATGTCAGGGGGAAGCCAGCAGAGTAAATGTTAAACTAATGGTTATGTCTGTGTGTTTAATAGTTTACTGATGGACGATCTCTTAAAACAGTGTTGCTAATTATTTACAAACATTCTTATTTACATTGGTTTCTCACAAAAGGTTAAAAAGCTGAAGCGAGAACTCTCACAGATGAAGCAAGAATTGCTGTATAAAGAACAAGGCTTTGAAACGTTGCAACAGTGAGTATAAAAATACTGAAATTGGGAATAATTCAAAGCCCCCTAACTCATACAAAGAAAATAGAAGTACAGATTGCCTAAGAGATTTCTCAGAGAAACATAAAGTAAAAATGGCTCAGAGCTCTGCACCAAAAACCAAACAATCAACCAACAAACAAAAAACTTGGGAAAATTTGTCTACTTTGAAAAGGTCTAAAGCTTTATGAATCATTGGCGAGTCAGAGAAACCAGTGAGAAACTTCACTTTGTCTGGGCACCTGCCAGCCTGCTCTTAAGATTGAGGTTCGTGCTAAAGGGAATGGTCGCAAGAGCGCCTCCACGTGCGGCTCACGTCTGGACAATGTGAGCCTCTCCTGCCTGGAGCCCTGGGTTGGAGACGTCTCTCTGCCCCTTTGTCAGCCCCAGGTCCCACCTAACTGGGGCTGAGCTCAGGGAGCAAGTCAGGTGGTCAGCAGAGAAGCTTGAGTGCGTTCCTCATTTCCTGCCTTTCTTCTGTCCTTTCCATTCTATAGTCAAGTCTGATGGGCCACTGGCCTGACTCTAGACTGGGCCAGGCCAAGGGAGATGTAGACGGCAGAGGGTAGCGGATTCTGGAATCTCCTGCCCCGTTCCCAGTCCCCGGAAGCCACCGTTCTCCCGGCTGACGAGGTACTGCCGAGCTAAACCCTGACAGGCACACTGGGCTTTCCAACCCTCGCGATCCCTACCACACGGTCTCTGGTGTGAGGCAAGAAGCTGATGGTTTTCACAGCCACATGACCACAAAGAGAGGATTGAAGGCATTATCCCTCAAAAGGCATTCAACTGGTTTTTGTTTTTGTTTTTTTTTTTACTTCCCTCCTCTGTGTGCAGGGCTCTGAGCCAACCATGGTACAGTGTTTATAGAGAGTCCCTGATGGCCTGCACGTTCTTCCCCCCCATCCCCCTGTCTCCCTCTGCAGCAATCCAAGGCAGCAAGGCATTACCCCTTTTAAAGATCTGTGTGTTTGTTGGCCAGACAAAACATAAGCTGGTTGTTCTGTGTGTTTGCATGATGAGTTACAGCTCAGGACACCAGTCATGACTCCTGACCATCCGTCATATGGCTGATTTCAGATATGGGTCTTCGGGCTCAGTCTTCTTTTTTGCCACTCACCTCAAGTAATCATCACCATTTAATTCTTTCAGATGCTCCTGTCCTAGGAGCATACTAGAATCATCTGAGGAGCTTTTTTAAAAAATACCTGTTTTTGGTCTCCATCTAGGTATATTTTGTGTGATCCCTAGGTAGTTCTCTAGGATGGCTGTGTTCTAAGAACCTCAGCTGGCTGCAGAGCTGCCCCGAAGAACTGAGCAGACCGAGAATGACATAAATGTGATACTTGGTAATTGCATATCAACATAAAGGAGGGCTTTGTGGTGGGAGTGGAGAGAGAAAACAAACTTGAAGAGCCCTACAAAATGTTTAGCTATACGTTAAACATTTTTAAGGCACATGAAATTGTAACTCATGTCACCACCCGGGATTAAAGGTTAGCCAAACTTGCTGTTTTTGTTTTATTGATATAACAATGCTGTATTGTTTTAAAGCAGTTTGCTTGCAAGCAATTTTTATAGGAATCCAAGGCATGTTTAAGAATCTGTCAATAACATTCCACAAGAAAACAATAGACATTTGTTGTAGAAATTCAGGCATTCTCTTGCAATGATTCTAATCCCTTGAACCAAGAGCAGAAAGATATGATATCTAACATCAGAGACCTCTCTTGTTGATCCTAACTCTAGACAAAATAAAGCTGTTTTCATTCAAATGTTAACCACCATACTACTAGAACATTAAATAATGATTGAACCCAGAGACCATACTTTTCAAAAAACCACATTCCTGATACTATAAAGGGACTTTTCCTTGGGATTTTGACAGAAAATATATTTCAGGAAAAGATTTAAATAGAATCCCACGCAGGCTTTTATAGCTTTTCATTTATTCACAATAGAATGGACTATTTTTGCCAAATCTGGAGCTATAATGTAATTTGAACTCAGGCTTTCATTTTACTGAGTACACGAGTTTATGCTGGATGAATGAATATAGTTTTATTCTCTGCATTATTCATTTCAGTCTGTGGTCCCAGAGTTGACTTTGGCCTAGGCCATAGCATAGCTTATGTGTAGACAGATACCACCAGGAAGACATTTCTACTTTGCCACCTTCGGCATTCACTCAAAAGTGGAAAATGAGAAGTGAAGCACTCGGCCAGCCAAAAATGTATACCTAGCCTATGAAAATCTGGCTCCAGGGGCACATATTCTCCAGGGAAGGCTTGCAAATGGGAATCTCTTCTCTTTCGGAAGAGACCAAGATATAGGGGAAATTAATAATATGGTACTCAGAATCCCCACCCCACCCCCCCAAAAAAACCCCAAACAAACTTTAAAAAAAATTTTTTTAGGGAAGAATATAAAATTGTATTCCTCAAATTAAGAACAAAAAACACAGTACTTTGTTTTAAAAATCAGCAATTAATGCTAATATTTTGTTTGATTTTGTTTGACTTTATCTTATGGTCAGTTGGGGTCAAAAAAAGAGAGAAAAGGTGGGAGATGAAGAGTTGAGGAGAAAAGGAGAAACGTGGAGATAAAGGGAAAAGCAATAGGTAGAGGAAAACAGAGGTGCTCAGAGAAGGCAGAAGGGAGTCGGAGAGAAAGATCAGAAGGGCTCCCCGGTGGGGGTGGAGTGGGGGTGGGCGCTGAGCTGACCTGTCTTGTCCTTGTCGTGTTGAGCACCCAACTGAGCAGTGGGCAGCCAAGACATTTTTATCTAGTTTTAAAGCTCTCTGAAATGTAAATGAGCAGTCTTGACGTAGTCCTGCCTTTATTTTTAAGTGTTAAAGTTGATTTCTGAAAACAGCTTACCTACTTTTTTTGTTTTCTAACGTTGAAGTTGATTTCTGACTTAAAAATTTAACTGTTAGATTCTGAAGGTTTTACACAAATAGGAAGAAATCACTTGGGCTTTAGAAATTCACTTTGACACAGTTTGAGAGTCCTGTGTTAATAGCTATTTCATGAAATCTCACAGATTTTTTTTTTTTTAATTAAAATAAGCCTTTTGCCTCAACTAGGTTGGTAGATATAATACTTAAGGGAGCCAACAATTTCAGTGATAAATCCCTTCCCAAATAAATGGAATTAACCAATATTCGAAGTACCACCTGAGCTTTTTATCAAATATTCAAAGTGTAATAGACATAAGAGCCCTGATCCTGAATCTGTCATTTTGAGGATTGTCCCCCTACTAGCGAAGTGTTTATACATGTTAGGGGCTAAAGTTGCATAAACCTTCCCGTTTTGCTTTTTCACTTAGAGGAAGTGTGATCTCTAGGGTCCCTTCCCGCCCTAAACACTGTGTGCGTGTGCTCGCACCTGCTTAATTCAGTGACTTCGTTAGTTGTACTTTTATTATCAAATAACCTTATGATGAAATTCCTTTTATTTTCTTAGGTTAAGACTTTGTTCAGCAACAATAAAATATTTTCTAAAATAGTACTTGGGGAAATATGTTATCTGCCAACTGTACTTGCTTGAGTAAACTTTGTTTGGAAGAATGAATAAGATGGCATTGTTGGTGGGTTCTTTTTTGGTTTTGTTTTCAGATTATACCCCTCACATTGAAATAAATATAGATCATTAAATGTTTTAAACCAAATGAGCTCAGAGCCAGTTCTCTGTGGTTTCATAGGTGCCATTTCTCTGTGGATAAGACTAAGACTTTGTCCAAGAGTGAGAGTCGATGGCCGATGGGGCAGAGGTATAGCTGTATGTCCTTCAAGGGAACCCCAAGTTGTATTCAGAATGAATCCTGGGCAGCATCGGTGGTTGGAGAGAATCAGGAGAGCGAGAGTGAGGACACTAATGTTAAACCATTTTTTTTTTTTTTTTTTAAAGAGTTCGGTAACTTGGTTGGGCCCTTCATGCACAAAGAGTTAGGTTACTTGAAATCCTCTGACATAGGGTGACCAAGCGAACTGTAAGGACGATTTGGTGAGCAGATCTGGGGGGTGCGATAAATGAGCTCCTTGAAGAGGTTTGTATTCAACATTAGTTGACAGATGAATACATCTACCCTTCTGCTGTATTCCTAGATTTGAACTCATCAGCAAGGCAAGCAGTTTGATGTCAACTCCTGTCATAAAAACAGAACAAGTACTTTTCATATATTTGAAAAGAAACAAGAAACTAACCACACACGATCCAAATATTGTAGGATCCTCACTAGTATAAATAATAATCACTCGCATTTCAGAAAGGCCCGTCAGCCCGCAGGCACTGTGCTTGGTTTGGCACAGACGTTACGGCGTATGTAAAATTAGGCAACGGTGAGGAATTCCGAACTTCCTGTAGTTGTCCAGTTTATTGGCACTTCTGTCCTGCTAAATCCTTTCCCCGGAGCCTTAACCTTTCTCAGGGTGGAGGTCGGGCTTAGCGTGAGGATTTTGAATTCGGCCCATGGTGGGGTCACCCAAACCAACTGAAGACAAAATGACCGAGCCTGAAAATGATGAGGAAGGTACGGGGCATGAGGTGGGGGATGGGAGAGTGTGAGCTAGAAGTGGTTGGAAGAGAAAGCAGGAGGAACAATCCGCTTGAAAGGATGATACTGGTATGTATCAGAAGGCAAGTAACAGAATCATCAGCCAACTCCAACAATCCGAAAACCAGTTCCTATACTGTTGGCTTAATTTGTACTCTGTCAACACTCTTTGACGTTTTTCTCTTTTCTTTTTTTTTTTTCTTTTAACAGAATAGATAAAAAAATGTCTGGAGGCCAGAGTGGCTATGAACTTAGTGAAGCCAAAGCCATTCTAACTGAACTGAAATCGATCAGAAAGGCTATTAGCTCAGGAGAAAAAGAAAAGCAAGATCTGATGCAGGTATGTTGTGAAACATTTTGTTAAGTCAGACACCTACCGGCTGGGGCCCCAGAAACTCGCCTTGAGGCAGAAGTTCTCCGTCAGAGTCTGGATGGCCCTTTCTCCCACTGCCTCATTCAGACTTTGTTCTAGGCACTGAGGCCACGGGCTGCATTGGAGGTGAACAGGTGGGTTTCGAGGTTCTGCTATGCTTATTTGAAGGCAGGCCTTGGATGGCCTTTGCGACAGGAGGTGGTGGATCCTGGAGCCCATATGAGATGAGCATTTTGGTGCACCTGCAACTCACTAAAACTTCGTGTGGAACCCAGATAAGCAGGGTTGTTTAAACCGCGATCCTCAGCCCAGGATGCAGAAAGGGCATGTCACGGGTCATCAGTGAGTAGAGGATATGCCTTGAGGAGTGCGGGGAGGGTATATGAGGAGCTTAGAAGAGCTTTTGCCTACCCCTTGTGACTCTGAGGTGCTATCTAGAGATGGGGAGTGTTGACCCAGCTGCAGGATACCCATCTGGTCATCCCAGGAAAGTTGCTAATGGCAGAAGATCCCCTTGTTACACCTGTCCGGTTCTTAGCCCAGGGGACTTGGCTCCCAGGGATCCAGCCTTGTGTGTAAAAGAAACAACCATTCAGTGATCAGTATCCTGCTTTTTAAATATCTATATTCAGTAGGTTTAGTCGGATTGGGTCTTCTTTTTTTTTTTCTGAAGAGTGTGTCTCTTCCTCCTCTTACCTTCCCTCCATCCCATAATTATCACAAGGCCTGAGAATTCTTTGTATTTCAGATATTTGGAGCGCTGAGTAAGGATTTAGTCTGTGTCTTGAGGAGAATGTTAGAGCCAGTGGCTATGTTTGCATTCTTAGTAGAAACTCTACCTTTAAATACTATATTCAACTACTTCATGTCAGTTTTCAAAATGTCAACTGAATATAGGTATATATTCTTAAACACTTATAATTGTGCATTTAGGGAATTTTGAAATAACTTGCAAGAAGCGATCAAATAGAGAAGATTATAGTATTAATAGGAAATCCTTATAAGCACTGACTGTGTGCTGGGCAGTCTTCTCCCTGCCTTGCATGAAAGTAGTTCATTTAATTCTGACAACAACCCTAGAGATGGGCATGTATTATTCTCACTTACAGATAGGAAATTGCAGTACACAAAAATTAAGTGACTTCCTCAAAGTCACACAGCTCAGAAGTGGTAGGACTTTGGTTCAGACCTAGGCAGTCTTGCTCCAGAATATGGTGTTTTAAATATATATGTGGAACACAGAAGACTTTATTTGGATGTATTTTTATTTTGTTCCACCAAGATCCTGATGATTAAATCAGTAATTCCTCAAATGCACACCATAGGTCCTTTGGAAAAAGTTAATAGAACCTGAGCAAATTTACGTTGGAACTTTATAATTCAGCAATTTTAGGTTATCTTTGATTGTTCCTGTAAAGAAGAAATTTGGATTTATGCACAGACCAGATTAAATTAAAAGATTAGATTCCTTTTCAATTACTAAAGCATAGAAAACAATTAATTAGTAGATAGGGCAATCAACAGTAGAGCTGGGAAGGACATTAGGTGGGCAGTTTCTGTGACTTTCAGAGCTCTTTGACCATGACCCACAGTAAGAGATATATTCTAATGACAACCCAGTCACACACAAATGTCTTCATGTTTGGACACATACATACCGTATTTCTTAATACTTATTTCTTAATACTCTTAATACTAGTAACGTGGTCTGAATTAATTTTCTAGTCTCTTCTTTTTCTTTTTTTTTTTTTTTTTTTAAAGATTTTATTTATTTATTTGAGAGAGAGAATGAGATAGAGAGAGCATGAGAGGGGGGAGGGCCAGAGGGAGAAGCAGACTCCCTGCCAAGCAGGGAGCCCGATGCGGGACTCGATCCCGGGACTCCAGGATCATGACCTGAGCCGAAGGCAGTCGCTTAACCAACTGAGCCACCCAGGCGCCCTAGTCTCTTCTTTTTCATCAAAAAACATGCTAGTCATGACCTACTAAATTGATGAGGTGCATGGTCGGCACAGACAGATTTGAAAAATACTAATCTTTTCTCTCTACTAATGAAAAAATAGAAAAGACTTGCCCAAAGTCACTAAAAGGTTTCTTTGTTCTTTTCTGTAGTCTATTATTTGATGTGACTGCTTGAGTTTTATCCCTCTTGTACATATATTTTGCATAAATATTCCTTTGAAAGAAAATAAAGAAGGTTAGGTAAAAGGCACAAATCAGATCTCTGAGATTTCTAATTTGGGGGGACATTTCTCATTTTTTATCCTAAGAATCGTAAATGTCAGGATTAAACCCTGGCTTTCTTAAAGTTAGTAATAATGAGTTTCTTACCATTTTTATTAGTGTTTTATGAGGGGGAGGGTTGATAGCAGTGTAGCTAAGATCTTTCTCCTTTTAATACTTTCACTTGCTCACATCCTCTCTTTAAAGTAAGCTCAGTTCGGGACCCCTGGGTGGCTCAGTCGGTTAAGCATCTGCCTTCAGCTCCGGTTATGATCCCAGGGTCCTGGGATCGAGCCTCCATGTCGGGCTCTCTGCTCAGCAGGGAGCCTGCTTCTCCCTCTGCTTGTGCTCTCTCTCTTTCTCTCTGTCAAATAAATAAATAAAATCTTTAAAAATAAATAAAATCAAGTAAGCTCCGTTTATTAAGTGTGGGTGCCAACCACAGGCCCATTCACTTTACAAAACCAGACACTACCCCTCTGGCAGTACCACGCAGTCGGCGTAAGGACAGGCTTGGGATCCGCCGCCAGGACTGCAACTCCTGGCCCTCGGTCTCTTCATCTCTGACGTTAGTGGGAGCAGATAATCCCTTTGGTTCCATCCCGATGTAGAGTGGCATAATTATAGAAGTCTGCTAAGTAGGAAGTTTGCTTGCTAGATCTACAATGAGTTTGCATTGTAGGTATTCCATGTTTCCATAATTTCTGCTGCATGAAGGGAGTAGTTGAAATGAGTCTTTTTAAAAGAGAGCTCTTTTCAATGACATTTTAAAAACAAGAAATGCATGTATTACATATAAAGATGCCATTATGCACAGTGTGAATAATTGCCATGCTGTCTTGGGGAAGGTAAGATAACCCGTTTATTATGATCTCACATACTTCCAAAGTCACACGTGTGTATGTACAAAATCATATTCTCACCTTATTTTTTCAGTAATTTAAAATGATAAGTTCCTGCTAAAATAAAGTCGTTTTTCTATGGCGA
This sequence comes from Neomonachus schauinslandi, assembly GCF_002201575.2. Taxonomy (NCBI): domain Eukaryota; kingdom Metazoa; phylum Chordata; class Mammalia; order Carnivora; family Phocidae; genus Neomonachus; species Neomonachus schauinslandi. The sequence continues at coordinate 14,508,630 of NC_058404.1, forward strand.
TCATGTCTTTCAGTTTGAGTTTACCTGCTGGGGAAGTTTTTCATCTTACTTGTTAAGCTCTATGTAGGACTTTGTGTTTCCTCAACAGAGTCTTGCTAAGCTGCAGGAGCGGTTCCATTTGGATCAGAGCATTGGCACATCCGAGCCAGACTTGAGATCCAGTCCTGTGAACTCCCGTTTATCTCTGTCCAGACAGACCCTTGACGCTGGGTCACAGACAAGCATTTCTGGAGATGTAAGTATCCATGTGGCAGGGTTGGCCCCAGCGCTGTCCTTGACGAGCCTGATCTACAGTACGGATGGCAAGTGGGACAGGAGCGAGTGAGGTGGTTTGCGCTGCAGCTGTGTGGATTCAATATTTCCTACTCCTAGATTGGTTTTAAAAAATCAGAGCCTTATCTTTTCTGTCCGGGTGCCAAGCATATCAGGATCTGTCCATATGAATGGCTTTGTTCAAACTTTCTCAGACCGTATTTATTTGGAGACGTTATTGAAAGGTTAGAGGTGCATGAGAATTTAAGTTTTTCCTATTACATTTAAGGTCTTCGAAATTCAGATCTTTTCAATTAAGCATTGAGGCTAATGAGAAACAAAAAAATATGCCTTAAAATTTTTTTTTGTAGATCAAAGGTTGTTTATATTAAAACATTTGATTTGTGGCTTATGCCTAGCATTTGAAAATATTTAACAGTGGTTTGACTACTGTTAATTGTTTTGCATTCTCTCCTTTGGGGTGCCATTTAGCAGATACTGTTTTCTAGTCCAGTCCCAGTTATTTTCGTATTCCCTATTGCTTCTTTGAATTCTGTGCTATGAAAATAAAACAGGTAGAGATCAACAATAGGACTTACCTGTTTGAAAAATTGGTTTTTGAAGTTATTTAGTTTATGTTCTTTGCATTTAGAAGCTAAGTGATGGAAATTTGGGTTCATGGAGATAAGGAAATTAGTTTCAGTTCATAAATTTTATTGACCTGTACGCCCTTCGTAAACTCTTTAAGATACCAGAAACCTTGACATAATACTTTTTATCTTGAATTTAATGTGTGGAGAAAATGATGTTAAAGTCTTTGAAAAACAGACAAGCTTGAATTAAAAAGAAATGTTTTGCCCCTACTGAGACTAGAAAGTAAGTGCCTTTTTAAACTGGTGTTCCCAATTTCAAGACCATCTTCTTTAGTTTTCCAATTACTTGTGCTTCCTAGAAGCAAAAGCAGTTTACCTTCATTCATTAGCAGAGTTAATTGACTTCTTTCCCTTTTGTTTTTTACCAGATCGGAGTGAGAAGTAGATCAAATTTAGCTGAAAAGGTCAGGCTGAGCCTACAATATGAAGAAGCCAAAAGAAGGTAACAGCAGGGGAGCTATTCTGTGTTCGGTGGTCAGTGGGCTCAAACGGTATTTTCTTTCCCAGAATTAATCTTTACTCCTATAGTGACATCTGCTGGGTGCTCCCCAACATCTTCCTACCAAGGTTACTCTTGCAGGTTTTTAGATGTAAGGGTTGCAGACCCCCCTCTCAGCTCAGCTTCTCCCCCCTGCCCACAGCTGAAGGGCAGGGAGAATTAATGAGAAGTGTGGGCATGAAATTGCCCCCTTCCCTTCTGGAAGAAGGAAGCTTTGAGCTTGTCCAGTACTTACTCACAAGTAGAAGCGGGAAGATGGGTTTCTCAGGTAGAATCATAGTGCAGTGACTTGGGTACAGGACTTAGAGGCCGAGGACCTCTGAGGTAAATAACTGGAATTCCTTTGTTTGGAGGGGAGGATTTCCCGCCAACGTCCTTGAAGATGCCGAGCTATCTGTTCTGGCAACTGACTTTAGGGCAAAGGAGGAAAGAGCCTTATTTCTCTCGTTTATCCTCTAGACCCTTAGAACCCTGTGCTTTATTTTCCTCACCTTGTGACTCTGCTTGGGGAAGCCTCAGGAGACTTCTCCCTCCTCATCCAGTAGACAGGCTCAACTAGTTTTCATAATGTGGACACCTTGCTCATTTTGAGGGAGAGGGTCATACTGATCTATTTGATTTCATTATTTTCCTTTTTAGAGTTTAAAAATGCTTTTGATTTATTATTTAGGAAGGCATTGGGGGAAAAAAAACTGCAGTACCCCCCTGAAGGCGACAGAGAAATTTATCATGTTCCTCCTCGAGAACATGGAAAACTCAGCTGAGAACCTGCTAGAATGTCAGAGTTTGCTATCATAAGACCATCAGATAGATAATAAAGTATACCCATTGTTACTGGTGATGAGGATTATTTAAAAGTAATTAGCCAAGGTTCTTGGAGGTTATCTGGCTTTAACATAGCAATTATTTGATTTGCCTAAATACAATATTTGCCTCTTTGTAACCTGTTACTAATACTACTTAGTTCTTTGATGACTGAAAAAAAAACAACAACAACCCATAAGCTTTGTTCTACAAATTGCTAACCGTGTGTGCTTGAGCAAGTCAGTTTCTGTGAACAACATTTCACTCAGCTAATTTCAATGCCTATAAGTTTTCCTGGGTAGATTATACATTTCTTGAGGTTATAAAACATTTTATATACTTTATTGGCTACTTCTCGGAGCCCAGGCAAATGCCTTACCCACCATAAGGATTGAGGACTGCTTTGTGGTTTTGTGGCCCTCTGGCTGTGAGCATACCAACCCAATAGCGGCCACAGCTCCTGGGTTCTACTGTAAACAAAGCCCAGGATCTATGTCTGGCATTCTGAAGGAGAATGGCCATAACTCAGAATTATGTTGGAGAATAAGGCCTCGTGCCCCTGAGTTCTTTGGGGCTCAACTTGGCTTCCCTTGGATCAGCTGGAGCTTTCACTTTACTCTGGCTGCTAACAGCTTATTCCATCTTCCTAGATGTACCTGGAAACCTTCATCATATCTTCTTCCCCAGATTTGGTGTGCCCTTTCCAAATAAAATCCAAGACCCACCTAACGCCTGATCCCACAAGTAATAGATGCCTTTCTTTCCTTCATTATGTTGTTGCTCCCAGTTCAGTTGTTAATTCAGTCGCATCAAAACTTAAGATATTGGTTCTTTCCCATTGGGTTGCTTCGCTGTCCTGTTCTCATTTGGGGTTTTATTTTAAAGTTACTAGCAAGGCTGATGAGAAGGTAAATCTTGAGGTTTGTGCATGTGTTGAAAATGTTCTCTTCTTCAGTTCTAAGTAAAGAGGCGGGTTGTATTTCCCTGAAACCTGTTTTCTCCTCCAGCCTTTGTTTTATGTGCTTAATGAAGCTAATAATACCATGCTTAGTTAGCATTTTGATGATTAATTTTCTTGCACACTGAGACAGTTGTGTATGGTTTTGTGGTTCTGGCTGAAGAACAGCTGATGTTACATCTATCATGAGTGCAGACGCTGGGTGGAAATCAGAAGCACACTGTACCTGCAGTGCTGGTGAGGGAGGGCAATTTTTTTTTTTTTTTTTAACTCAAACAAGAAACTGTGGCACAAGAATGTGGATATACTTCCATCTTTGTCTCAATAACATTATTTCGTTTACCTTTTTTCTTCCATCCTACAACTTCTTCCATTAAAAAGGGAAATAAAATGCCCCTCTTTCCACTTTTCATATTGTGGTATGGGCTATACCAGTATCCACAGGGATCATCCAACTTTTTTTTTATAGGAGTACCGATCCCCTGCGCCAGCATCAGTTGTGTTCATAATTTGCCTTGATGTGGTGCTGATGGTCAAAACAGCCATGTGCCATTTGCCTTGCGAACCATCCTGGTAGTGCTCACAGTGCCCCGGAGCAAGTCGTTTGGTTCGGAGGCCCGGGGGCGGGTCAGAACGTTCTCATTCCGTCAGAAGTTAACTTGACCGTTTAGCAGGAAGCTCGCGACTTGGTGGACTCCCAGGTCAGGCAGAATGATGCAGCCGGTGACGTTCCTCTCTGCGGGGCTTTCCTGCTCCTCCTCCCATCTTCCCGTCCCTGTCCCCCGTGCTCCAGTACCTGCAGCCACTGTGCTGGCTGCCCGTCCGTGCTGGGGAAGGTGCTACTGGACGGCTCCTGTGGACGGAGGGCGCCCGGGTCCATGCAGTCACGTCTACAGGGCTGGCTCAGAGAGCGCTCAGGAAACCGGGTACACACTGATTTCACAGCACACAGCTAGCTGCAGGAGGATTCTGGTGGAGGAGGCCCGGGAGGGCAGGGCTGCTCCCTTTTCCTTGGTCACGTGGAACGTGCTGGGTTGACTTTGTTGTAATACTGCTTGGCTGAGCCACTGCTCTCTCTTTTCCCCCACCCTTCCCTGACTGGCTCACGTCCCAGTTGCTGCCCATGCGACACTGGGGACTACCATTTTCCTGGGGGACGGCGTCTTTACCCAGAGGAACAAAATCTATAGTAATGTCCTGTCAGACAGCATTTACCTTCATTTTTTTTTAAATGGAAGCCCTCCGGGGGCACCTAGGTGGCTCAGTCAGTTAAGCGTCTGCCTTCGGCTCAAATCATGATCCCGGGGTCCTGGGATCGAGCCCTGCGTCGGGCTCCCTGCTCAGCGGGGAGTCTGCTTCTCCCTCTCCTGCTTCCCCTGCTTGTGCGCTCTCTCTCTCTTTCTTAATAAATAAATAAATTAAATCTTTATTAAAAAAATTAAAAGTAAAAATAAATAAAACGGAAGCTCTCCAGGTATCCCTCCTGTCACCCTCCACAGGCAGTCACACATCGGGGTGGCCGCCGCGGCTCCCAGAGCTCTCTGCTTTTTAAGCTTCAGTGTACTTTGACCTTCACCCTTTTTTCAGATAGGCGGTGTGCTTGCTGGTGTTGGAAAGGTGAGGAAAAGGCAGTGGACGAGAGCCGGGTGTCAAGTCGGGCCCAGGGTCTGGAGGGCGGGGCTGTTGCTCTTCCCCTGCCTCCGAGGGGGGGGCGGTCACCCCTGAGTAAAGTCAGGACAGCAAGCATCCAGCCCCCCAACTTAGCCTGGTTCATGTTCTCCCTTTCTTGAGAGTTCTCAGTGTGCACATCCCTCTCTTACCGCTTTGTTTTTAGTATGGCCAACTTAAAAATTGAACTGTCGAAACTGGACAGCGAGACGTGGCCCGGGGCGCTGGATATCGAGAAGGAGAAGCTGATGCTGATCCACGAGAAGGAAGAGCTTCTGAAAGAGCTTCAGTTCGTCACCCCGCAGAAACGCACTCGAGACGAACTGGAGCGCCTGGAAGGCGAGAGGCGGCGGCTGGAGGACGAGCTGCTGTCCGCAAGGGGTCCGCCGAGCCGAGCCCTGGCCGAGAGGTTCGTTTCCCTCCCTGGGGACAAGGACGCGTCCGACCGTGCGCGGGAGTCTGAGCTGTGCCTGGAGGCCAGGTCCCCCGGGTCTTTGGAAATCTCCGTCGCATCTGTTGCCGGTGGACGGAGACCCGGCACAAAGGGACCTTCTTTCCGTAGAGCAATAAAGCACACCCTCCTCATAGTCTGCGGCGTCAGTTCTTCTGTTCGTTAGGAAGGCGAAAATGCCTGTGACAGATGTTGAGTAAGTAAGGAATGTGGACATAAAACCAGGAATGCAGTCCATCGCTGACTGAGTCTGGTAACAGTGCCTATAAACTATTGCAGTCTGATAAGAAAGATTATCTGGACTGTTACAGCGCCGGCAGCTTCCTACTCGGAGGTTTATGACTCACAAGAATGCAAAAGTTTATTGCTTTTCGTTTCACAAGGAAAAGACAGCTTGCTCCCTTTGATATCTTAACAGGTCACAGAATGTTCACTGGGATTTTGTTTGTCAGTCGAGCCCCTCCTGCGAAGCAGGTGAAAATGTAAAGGGAAACACCTGACGCAGTTTTCTGATCTTTCCGGGGGAAGGTGCGAATGGATCATTTAACCCAAGAAAATCCAGTTCTGTAAGCAGGTCAGCTGCAGGGTCAAGCAAGGGAACGTCTGGGTGTCAGTTGGCCAAGGAGGCGTGTGCGAGGGAGCCCTGGGATCCCGGCCTCGCTGGCGGGTATGGTTCCACCCCTGTCCCAGCCACAAGCCACAGCCCGTGCAGCCCTCTGGGACCCCTGCACACCCATCCATTCTGTAGGCCAGCAGTCCAGGTGCGGTGCCTGTCCCAGGATGACAGGAAGGAAGGTCACATCCATATAATGTCAAGTGCCTGGAAGTAAGTTTAAAACACCTGGCCATAATCTAATTGCCTTTTTTTTTTTTTTTTTTTTTTTTTTTTTTTTTTTTACCTTCTTGGCTTCTTGCCTTCTAATACCTTGTCCTCCATGAATGTGTAAGGCTGTGTGTCTACATAATATCAGAACATTTGAAGTGTGGTGCATGGAATGGTAGGAGGAAAAGCCTCAGACGTTGCTGGTTAGGCGTTAGCATGCGGACTTGCCTACCCTGAGTTTAGTCATCTGGGGACAGTTGACTTTTGTGAGTTTGAAACTGGTGATCAAGGTAACGCAGAGCTACAGCTCGGTGGCCGTACAGAGCAGGCGCGAGAGTCAGGAGGAAAAGCCTCTACAGCCTACGTTCCTTTACCATCTGAAAGCATTCTCATCGCCCACCTGCCCTGGCTGCCCTGACATCTTGGTCTAGTGGTGCCGACTGAAGGCTCACCCTCAAGGCTGGTGTGAACAAGGCTGGCGGGGCAGTGGGGGGTGGGGGGGACAAGATCCACCCAACAGAGACCAGAAGGATCCAAAAGCAAGGCAGAGAGGGCAGAATTTCCTTGTTTTCCTGAATTACCTTGATGTCGTGTCTGTGTTTATAGATCTTAAATTTGTAGGATAAAAGGTTGCTAATCACCAGCAAACATGACAAAATGAGTAGCTTTTGTGTGGCCCACGTAGAAAGCAGCAAGGACACCTGCACCTTGTGTCACACTTACTGTTACCTAATCATATGTGTGGAACGTGCTGAGTGCATCTCAGCTGTTCTCTGTAGTGTGTGAATCTGGGAAGGGCCTAGAAACAGCCTTTAGATTTGTTCTGGGAGAGAGAGAACAGATGTGTGTTTGTTTAATCAGCTTTTACAGGCATGATGTCTTGTTTTGTTTTTTTTTAAGGGCTAGAGTTTCAAAAATGACTGATGAAGTAACGTTAAAAATACAGTTTGTTCCTAAGTGCCTAGGCTCTGGCTTTTGTACTTTGGTTTGTGCATAATACATATAATAACTGTCCAAATTCTGGCAGAAGCCGTAGTTTTGAACCCATCAGGAAGAGGAGCTATAAAATACTTATATAAAATAATTACATCCTCAGTGAGATCCAGCCATGGGGTTTGTCTCAGATGGGGAGTAAACAGTTTGAATGTCCCTCTAACTTATGATACCTGCATGCCCCGGTCTCCCACAACTAGACGTTAGCAGGAAGGGACGTGTATATAATTGTGTTTTATATCTGTCGTATGTTGGTGGCCAGAAGCCAAATCCCTGTCATTATGTTGTTGTATAAGGTTGAGAGGACTAATACTTTCTTGCTTGAGCAACTTAAAGTTTTCTCACTGCTCTCCTTGGATGCAAACCCAGCATCTCACGTGTCCGAAAGAGCAGAGCCACCTGCCGAAGGGAGCGCCGAGTCTATTTTCCGAGTAGTCACAGATGGTATGGCTTTGGGTTTTGTTGTTCTTGTCAGTGGTTTTACTTTGCCCCTCTGTACTCTCTCACCTTTTCTTGATCTTCATTATTTCTTCTCACCTCGTGTATGTACAGTGTTTCTGTTCTGTGTATTGTTACTGTTGAACTGAAACAGGGTGCTTAGCAAGCAAGAGAATACCTCTCAACACTGCTTCCTCAGCCCTAAAGCAGGTGGTGCTGGGAGATACTTCTGGGAAATAAGATTCACTGTGTAAAACTTTGTTTCACCATAAAACAAATTGTGCTTCACCAGTTCTAAATCCTTCAGTTTCCTCTTGGCACCTACCCAACTGCCATAGAAACCACTTCTGCATTCCCCCAAATTGTCCCATTTTCCATTTACATGGCAGGTTTCTCATTATTTCAGGGGCGGCCTCAGGCAAGATTCTGAATCAGTGCTGAAAGTTGGGCTCAGAAGGAGCTAAGCTCACCTGAATTTCAGCCAGTGAGCATGACCCCAGAGTCCCCCAGCCGTGTGCGGCCAGCACCGCCCTGCACCGGGCCGAGCGCTCAAATGCAGTGACAAAGCTCCCACCGTGGGCCATAAAGCACTTCAGGAAGAGGGAGATGCTCACCGTGAGGGACCATCAGCAAAGACAGATGGCTCTCAAATGAAAACTGTCATTGTGTGTGGGACTTTTCACACATCTTCCATGTTCTCTCCATACAGCTACTGAAATTCCAAAACCTCTGTGCTTTTCTGTAGCTGACAAGATCTTAACATTGCTCTGTATTTTCACAAAGATCTTGAGAGTTTTGTCTTACTTCTTACCTGGATGTCTTAATTTTCCTTAATAATATATGAGTGTTTCTGTCTCTGATTCTGAAAAAAATTTAAAACCAGTAAGTGGGGGTATGAGTGTCATTTATTTTTTAACAGAAAAGGAACTTCTTACTTCTATAGATGACATGACGTCATCTTTTCCCTATGTGGAAAGTTCTGGGTGGTCTTCATCAGGAGAGACTGGGCAGGTGCTTCTCTCTCTCAGGGCACAAGGGCAGAGAGAAGACAGTGGGAAGGCGCTGCCCTTGTCTTGCAAAGAGCAGATGAATGCATAGCGTGGGTCAGTTGGACCAGCAGGAGAGGAATCTTCTAGGGGCCGGGTGGAGAAGATCCTTTCTCACCGTGGAGAAGGGCTTGGAGAGACAGAGATGCACCCTCTTGAAGGGGCTGATACCTGAGCAATTTCTTCTACTCCCTGGTCCAGAGGAGGTTGGGGAGGATGCTTCCTACAAAGGACACCTGGAATCTGAGGAAGACTTCTGGCTTCTGTGATTACATCAGAGATCGGAGTGGGGTGCTTGATCCAAGAAGGCCACCCCACTGGAAGGGCTCCTGAGTGCCTTGGTTATTCTTCTCCCAGTGAAGGGGTTATCTAGAGACACCGGCCACCAGCCACAAGGGAGTGCTGGGAGGGGCCACCGGGCTCTTCAGGCAGCCTGGGCAGAAGAGGGAGAAAAAGCTAGTGATTGCCTTCCGGGAGCTTAGGATCTGACTGGGGAGCATGCCAACAAGAACACGAAGCCAGGTCTCAGCAGTTCAAAGCCATAAGAGGTCCTTAGCAGTCCGCTGGAGGAGGCCAGAATGAGGACCATCGCTTGTGACCGAGATGGGGAAAGCTTTGGATTTTAAATTTCAGCATGAAACACACTAATGTCATGCTGAAGCCTCCTTACCACACCAGAAAAGCCTTCATTTGTGCAGTATTTAGTTTTAAAACTTCCTTCAAAAATGTTTCTCCTGTTCCAGAAGACATGGATTTTGGTAGATTTGGGGGCTTTCTCCAGACCTTTACCTTCTAATTCAGTTCATCTAAATTGTATTAATTTTTTTTCCATGTTGAGTTTTTGTTTATATTTAAGAGATTAAAAAAAAAATAGGGACTGTACTCCTTTTCAGAATACACCTTTGAAAGCTGGGAATTAAGAATTTATCACGCTTTGAAGTACTAAACAAAATGACAAGAATTGCTTTTTTTATTTTAACATATAATGAAATTGTGTTGGTGACACATCAAAGGATAGATAGCTATAAATAAAATATGGGCATGTTTCCTTACTGCCTGAAACATACATTTCAAAGAGGTTAGAAATTAGGGAAATTTTATTCTTCTCCAAAGAAAAATAGCTAATTTTTATATCCCCACCTTGTAAGGCATGCTGAGGCTTTGAACAAGGAGCTTTGTTTTGATGTCTGCAGAGCACTTTCACATACATCACGCCATTTGATCCCTTTAACAGCCCTAGCAGACAGACACAGTAGGATTTTAATCGCCAATTTGCAGATGAGAACGCTGGGACCCCTTGACTAAGTGACTTGTTTAAGGACACGTGGTCGGTAGCAGCAAATCCACCAGAAACCACAGTGGTTTTCTGGGTCCCATTCTGCGGTCCTTGACCACTCTGGACGGGCTCATTCCAGGGATGTCTAAAGACCTTCAGGTGACATAGACCTTACGCTTGATATATTTTTAGATAACTCACTCACATACACAGTTCCCCGATACTCAAAATTTCTTTACAAACTCGGTCGCTTGAATGTGGATGAAATTTCACGATAATCGTTGCGGGCAATGAGATGTGCTGTATAGTAGGAAGGGAAATCACTTTTGTATCTTTTCCTTGTTGAAACCGTTAAGCCCAAATGAGCTCACAATGGCAATATGGACTAATTTGTTTCTTAATCGCTGAAATTCTCATCAAAGTAAGATTGGAATTTTTGTCACTGAATGGCAGTTGGGAGCAGTCCTTGTCAATTCCAGCACTTCGGACGGTCTTTCACAGTTCTCTGTTACTCCCGTCAAGTGTTTTAGTAACTTAAGCCCAAATCCCAGGCCCGCAGAAGGATTCTGCAATCTTTGTTAGTGATTTGTGGTTTTCCTCCTGTCTTTCCCTACCTCACGAGAGCACAAGGGTTTTTTGTTTGTTTGTTTTTTTGTTTTACCCATTTAAGAAGATTTTAGAATACCAGATTTTTAAAAATTCTCAGTAATGTTGATTGAGGATAGATCTTCCTCTTCACTTGGCGTGGCTATGGACAGTTCCGCCCACTTTGCTTCTTGCTGGTGGTTCTGTTTTCTCTCCCGTCCATTCACTTGGGTTTCCCCCTCATGGTACATAATGTTTATATAATAAGCATCTTTTCCTTCAGTTTCTGTGCTTTATTATAATTACATGGAAATAAATTCGTTTCTGTTTCTTTTTTCTAGATTGAAATTGGAAGAGCGAAGGAAAGAGCTCCTACAGAAACTTGAAGAAACTACTAAATTAACTACTTATTTGCATTCACAACTTAAAAGGTAAGCCTGCTTGGTTCTTGAGGGAAAAGTTTTTCTTGACTACATTCAGGCGTGTTTTGGTTCATCCTGGATTACTTTTCTCTTTATTTTCAACTGTTTAAAAGTAAATAAAATAGTTATGCTGGTACAATTAAAACTTGGATGATCAAATTTAAAGTTACAAGATTTTTTTTTCATGAACCCCAAGGTCATAGGCAGAAGATATTGTGGGAAGAAGATATACTTTATATATTTTAGCTATGAATACATACTTAGGAAATGACACATTTCTACAGATCACCCTTTCTTTTAAAAAGGGAGGAGGAGGAAAGATTTGCCTTAAAATAGTTAGCTACGTGTTCACTCCTTCAGTATGCACACCCTGAGGGAGACGGGCCCGTGTGAAACCTCTTTGTCTTTATTAGCTTGCCTTTGTTCTTTCTCAAAATTAAAAGCTTTATTCTTTAACCAGAATAACTACACTGATACTCTGTACTGTGTATGCTATTTTTCCCCTTCCCGTATTATTAAGTTGCATACTTGCTGCTGGATATCTGTGCAGGTAGATTTATCAATAGGTACTCATCACTTTCTTTGTTTTGGTTTCTGCAAAAGGGACTCGATCTTTAGTCAGAATAGAATTGCTATGTGGAGAGCCAGGTTGAAAGTGTCCATGAGTCAACATGGCAGTAGGTGGTATAATAACAGCAGGTTCTTTTTCCCACAGTCATTATGTTATTTGGCGCCACTGGGTTCCTTCCCTCCGGGGTCCGGAAGAGGAGGTGGCGGGCATCGTGCTTGGGTTTTCTGTACCATCCCCAGTTTTCACAGCGCGTGCTCCTCTCCCCTCAGCCTCTCGGCCAGCACCCTGTCCATGTCGTCCGGGAGCAGCCTGGGCTCCCTGGCCTCCAGCCGGGGGTCTCTGAACACTTCCAGCAGAGGCTCGCTCAGCTCCCTCAGTTCCGGAGAGCTCTGTTACACCAGTCAGAGCGACCAGGTGGACACGGATTATCAGTGCAAACTGGACCTCCTTCTGCAGGAGAAAGGCGGCTACATTCCTTCTGGACCCATCACCACCATCCACGAAAACGAAGTGGCCAAGTCCCCCAGGCAGCCTGGCCAGAGCAGTCCCTGTGGGGCGGCGGCTGCAGCCACAGGCCACACGCCCCCACGGACTGAGGCCCCCAAGTCTGTGACGTCCCTTTCCTCACGGTCCTCCCTCTCCTCCTTGTCCCCTCCCGGCTCTCCCTTGGTTCTAGAAGGCACGTTCCCCATGTCTGCTCACGATGTCCCTCTCCATCGGTTCACTGCTGACTTTGAAGACTGTGAATTGAGTAGCCATTTTGCAGACATCAGCCTCGGCGAGAGTCAGATCTTGCTGGATTCTCATTCAGGAGGAGTGTCCCAGTCTCTCTCAGAGGATAAAGACCTCAGCGAATGTGCCCGGGAGCCGTTGTATGAAGGAACTGCAGGTGAGCGGAGACCTTTGCTTCTATCTGCTCCCTCTTAATTATTTTAAGAAGAATGGTGGGAGGGCTACTTTTTCCACAGAAACAGCTGTGCTACCCACCCCCCCCCCCTTCTCTCTGCGCTGCTTATTCATTTTGGCTTCATTGGAGAAGGAGTTTTTATTGATATACCTGGAAACTAGACCTTTTTTTCTTTATCAAATAAAAGTCGCCTTCCCTGCTTAAACTAGATTTAATCATGAAGTGTCTGTCTTCTTGTCCAGAAACCCTCTGGACGGTGGCAGCTGACTGGGGACATGTCTTGTGAACATACTTCATACTTCATACAAATAGATTCGGGCTCTGAAATAGCAAGGCAAAAGAAGAGGGCTTTCTTTTAAAAGTTGGCCTAAAACAGGTTAAAGCCAAGCCCATTAGCATACCAGCTAATTAGTACCAGGGTTCAGTGTTTAGATTGCTCAGGGAATTCTACACAAATACGATTTTTGTTTCTTGCCAGACACTCCCTTTCTGCGCAGGGTGAATTTGGAGAAAGCCGGGTCCCATGTAATAGTGGTACCCTGCCATCTTCTGGCCACGTTACCAGCTGCACCCGGGGAAGTGTGCCCTCGATCAGGCTCTCACTGCTGCCGTTGTGTGCCCAGACACAAACAGAGGGCGGATTCCATTTTTGTTGTTGTTTTTTTTAATATCTGTATCCCTTTACAAGGCGGAAGCTTTCGCTGTATTAGAAGTGGTTGTATAAAGAGCACAAGATGGTACCCTTGCTGGCAGAGGACCGTAGTTGTGGTCTGAGGACGATGGTCTGTTTCGGAGCTAGCCAGAAACGAAATGTGAAATAAAAGCTCCAGGGCCGGTGCCCAGGAGCCCCGCTCAGATCTATGCACGTCACTGTGTGTCCACCACACAGAAGAGGCCAGGCCTCTTCACAAGTGTTTTCCTGCTGCTTTGAGAAACCTCCTTATTTTGTATCTCTGGTCCGGAGAATTCGGAGTCTTAACTGATTGGCCAGTTTCGATGTTTAAAAGAGAGAGAGACAAATCCATCCCGTGTGTGTGGTTTCCGATCCTGAAGACCGACACCCCAGCCCGGAGAGCCAGGAGACATTAGTGTGGTCTGTGTGGCTCCGCCCAGAAGGGGCCACAGCTCCAAGTGACGTGTCATCAAAATCCTCCACGGCAGAGAAAATGAGCAGACGGGTGGTGTCTACTTAGCAGCTCCAGGTGAGCAGAAGCCAGCGGTCAGGCCTCCCTTCCGCCCCCAGGAAGGAGTGCAGTGTGTGGAGCCGAGCGATGCTCTCTGCCCCTGGAGCCAGCCAATCCTGCACCCTCACCTTGGTTCTAGCGACCACGAGCACATTACCCCAGCTCTCAGCCTTGTTGTTTCTCAGCTGCAAAATGGGAACGGCCGAGTCTCTACCTCGCAGGATATTGGGAGGAGTGATGCTGGAACACAGCGAAAGCCTCTAACCGTGCCTGGTGCTCTGCTCTCCGTTCATGTCGTTAGTACTACCATATGCGGATAATCCATACAGACGGTGCTAAGCCCGGTTCCTACCACGGACCACTGAAATTTATGAAAGTACAAAAGAAGAAGCAAGAGAAGAAACTGGAGTGTTTTCTCTGCCATGCTTCTGTGCTTTGGACTTGAAGGATCTTGAACATGTCAAAGCTGTTTCCATTCTTCGTGTATTGCGAGTGTTCCCCAGCGACCCCTTGTCAACGCTCAGTCAGTTTGGAGGGGCCGGTCAGTGGGCCCGGCTGCCAGAGGATGGGGACCCGCGCGAGAATCTCCCGGTGTCCGACCCCACCTGGGTCCGCGGGCTTCTTTGCCTGGCTCTTGCCTTGCTCCTGCCACTGGGTCTGCTGTTGTGCCTGGGAAGTCGGCCCAGACCCCGGTGTCGCCAAAGTTTCCAGGATAGAGCTTTTACCTTTCAAACGCATCTTGTACTAGACAGCTGCTATTAAAAAGTCACCCTAAAGGAATGATACCCGAGAGCTTTATTTGGAAAGAGTACTGAGTGCCATGTGAGAAAACAACTAAAAGCATATATTTAACCGTAAATACTAATCCTCTTCAGGTCAGATCACCAGCACTCGGTCCATTCGGGGGTGCCTGACCGCCACGTGGGGGGCGGGTGTCCCGGGGTCGTGACGCCGCTCGTCTCCCTCAGGATTCTGGAATCTTCCACAGGCAAAGTCGACTTCCTTTATGCACATCCCACTCTCCGGCCTCAGTCCCCGCTGGAGGACAGAGACCGCGTTGGAATGACTATGAAGTCCTTCCAGTCAGTCTCTGTCATTGTCAAAGTCAATTTCAGCCGCCGTGGATATCCCTGGGGGTAATCAATAAATCATGTCATCACCTTCACCCCTCACAAAGGGGGGTGGGCGGAGAGAGGCACTGCATCATCAAGGAAAAAGCATTCCCACTGCCAGAAATAAAAGGGAAAATGCAGCAATCAATCGGGTAATCTGAAGCCTTAAAACTTAAACATCTTAACAAGATGTAAAGTCACGACTCAGAAGGGGGGCGAAATGCATACCAATCGTGGTCCCCGCTCACTTGCTGGAGGATAAAAGAACTCCACAGGCTCGCAGCTTATTACCTAGGACCGCAGCTTTAAATGAATGCTCCTTGCTCACCGCAGGATACAGTGTACGAATATGAGTTCGAGATAAAAGTTAAGTGGTCATTGGTGCTAAAGATTCAGTAGCACAAAGTTGTTTTTGTTTTTGTTTTCTAATGGTGTTAGCTGGTGAGGAATTCTGTAAGTCAAAGACTTTTTTTTCTTAACTTCTGTTAACGTGGTAGCACAGGAGATGTAGAATATGGTGTGTGCAGAGAAGGGGAGAGCAAAGGAGGCAGAAACCTTTCTTGCCATTGAGTAGTAGATGCTCTCTATTATACGAATATCTTTAATAGTTGAGGGACGCAGCTCGCTCCTTGCCTCCGAGCGGATGGTAACTGCAGTGAATCCCTGACAGAGAGAAGCAAGGGAGCGATGGGAATGTGTCATTTATTCCTTCCCTTCAAGTATTTCAGGACGGAGAGAAACCGTATTCTTTCTCAAATGATGACCAAAATAGCTGGCATCCCAGGGACCTCTGTCACGTCTTGGTGCCTTGAATCGGCCACATCTGTTGACTCCAGTAGTAACATCCACGATGCCCCAGATGCAAATACTTTGGGATTTCTCATAACCAAACCACGTGTGTATTTTTATAGTTAACTTTTCCTAATAATAAATCCTAATTAGTACGCTCACTGTCCCGTCCCTAGATGTGGAAAAGTCATTACCAAAAAGAAGAGTAATCCACCTGCTCGGGGAGAAGACCGCCTGTGTGTCAGCTGCTGTGTCCGATGAGTCTGTGGCTGGAGACAGCGGGGTCTACGAAGCTTCCGTGAAACAGTAAGGACTCGCAGGAGCGCTTTTCGGTTACACCGTCTCTGCTCCTAGCCGTGGGAGGGCTCCAGCTTGTGAGCCTACTGCAGCCCTGAGTCCACTCTTTGCAGTGGAAGGGCGGTAGGCTAATGCCTGAAAATTTCAGTATACCAAAAACATCCCATCTGACCCGCTTGGAGGCTTAAAACTCAGGGAGAGCGTTGGAGTTGCTAGTCACTACCCGTTTGGCACATGAATCTTCTCGTGTATATTTCTGAAAGCCTGGAATGTGTCTCGGGGTGTGGGGTACCCCAGGGAGGCTCAGGAAAGTCAGGCATCAGGAAGTCTGTCCCTTAATGGCTCAGAGGCAGACTCCTCTTGAAAAGGTGAAGAAATATGTAAAAGAGTGAGTTTTCACTGGGGTCAGGTCCCCTGGGGGCTGGAGGAGTGCTGTTAGTTCAGGTTTTCATTCAGAATCAATAAGTGGCAAAGAGTAACCATAACAGTCAGGACCCTGTTCGTAAACAGTTCACCTACGCCCCCTGTCGCCCTGTCCCTAGGCCTAGTGAAGTTGAAGATGTTCCCTACAGCGAAGGGGATGTCACCATCGTGGAGACAGCCCAGGTGCAGGTCGGCCTCAGGTAAGGGAACGCACAGGGAGGGGCAGTTTTAGACTTTGGTGCAGGGACAGATGGCCTGTGCTCTTTCCCTGTTTCATCAGCTTCTCTTTTGACAGATACGATGCAAAAAGGTCAAGTTTCATGGTGATTTTAGCACAACTTCGAAATCTTCATGCCTTCTTAATACCTCACACTTCAAAAGTGTAAGTAAAAGTAGCAAAGGACAAATTGAAGTACGGAATATTGTTCACATATGATAAATTGTACATTGGAATTGAGCAGTTCATCCAGATGAACGTGGAAAAGACATAGCAGGGGTGATCAAGCCTCAATCCACAGTGGAGTAAACGAAAAGAAAAGGAGAATGCGCAAAAAGCATGTTAGATTTTGATCCTTAGCCAACCAATTCATTATTAGGCTTAGGAACCAAGACTCTTTTAATCTCCCTTTTCAACCAGAAATTCTGTATTATGCTATGTTGGGGCCCGATTCTTTGAATTGAATTAAGATGTTTGCTGTTGCCTGATTATGCCTGCTGTTGGTTTGAAGTAAGTTTCTGATCTTTTACATGAAATTGTCGTGATTAAATTTCATTTATCGGTACAACTTTGCCAAACACCATATCGTGCTGCACAGAAGAGTATCATTCAGAGCATCAAGCATTCACTTCCCTGTGACCATTAATTTCTTAAAGTCACTTCACTTTAAGTGATGTCATAATGCCATGTAGCCTGTTGCCTGGGACTCTCTCTCCTGACAGATATCTCTAGCGGTCTTCACCACCATTCACACCCTCTGGAGTCAGACTTTTGGGGGCTCTCTTAAAGGCCTATGGCTAGAGACCACCAAAAAGAAGCCCGATTTCAACTTAGCACCTCTGACTTCAAAGCCAGCATCTCTGTGTGTAGCCCTGCGCTTAATAATATGTTCAATCTGCCAGTATAAGGGTTTGGAAATAAGAAAGAGCTATTGAGGGGTGGCCCCTAAGACTCTGTACCCAGCCAGGTGGATGTTTGCCTTAGTGATAGAGAATATTCCTCAATGAGAAGGACATTTAATAAAGTAAATGTGAGAGTTCTGGATGTTTTCCTTGTGGGTTTACTTTTTAGTTCATATCCGAATACTCTTAAGAATGGGATCTAATAGAAACTGGGTCTAAATAAAAATAGAGCTAGATGGAAATTATTCAGTAGACAGCAGAAGAAGAGAGCCAGTGGATGTCTGTGTATTGATGATCATCAAAGCTGGAGGGGAATAGGATTCCAGGAGGGGAGTGGGCTGCAAGATCTCCTGAAATCAAGGTGTGTGTATGGGGGGCGTCCGCATTAAACAGGGAGACCAGAAGGAGGGAAGGCTTACTGGGGAGTGTCTGTGTCACCCCAAAGAGCCTGCCTCCTGGAACTGAGATTAGGAAGGCCAGTCAGTAGTAGTACGCAGGGAAGACGGCCCTGACGATATTATTTGTGACTTCTCCGTACCAGTAAGTAGGCTGAGATATTGGAGCGTTGGCAACCTTTTTATTTCAGTATGGCATATCTGGGAGAAGACCGCTCCAGCGGGGAGCGAACCTATGAACAGGGAGAGCCATCCCACTAGCCCAGGAGAAAACTACAGAAGTTCCCGAGAACACACATCTTCTTTAATCTCGTGCCATAAGGGCTCGGCAAATGTGCCGCCGCCAAGCCAATCGCGGGGCCTCTCACTTTCCTCCTGGGAAGCCACAAAGTGCCCCGAGGTAGGGTGACAGCCGGCACAGTTGAGGACCAATGGCAGTGAGTGCAGTGGGCTCTTCTGCCCCCAGCTCGTGGGCAGTTACTCGTCTGCCCGGTCTGCACCTTCCTGAGATGTCTAGCTCCATGTTCTTAAGCCCCTACGTAAAAGCCTTGGTCTACATAATGACACTGCCAAAAATGAAGTATCTTAAAATCGTTCTTTTTCTCCCCCCAACTTCAAATTTTACTTTCTGGTTATTAATTACACCAAACAGAGCTTGTGCCCCAGCTGGTTGGCTCCTGACTCAGTGTGGACAGACCCCACCTACAGCAGAATGAAAGGAAAAGCAGCCCTACCTTCTTTCCCCAGTGCCTTTGGCTCTTAACCATGTAAAACCGTTCTTCACGTGGAAACGTTCTGGGGCCGCAGAAGAGGTTAGGCCACTGGTACAGAGGAAAACTGAGGTCTGGAGAAGCAGAGAATTGCTTCCTCCATTGCAGCTCTGCAGTGTACTTCCCCTCCTGGCTTTCAAACGCAGATTTCTTCTGCCAAATCTCCAGCCTTAACAGTGGCAGCCCAAGGCTCCCTAGTCCCCTATGGCTGAATCTTCATAATCAGTTTTTATATTCTGATAGTTCCATAATTATACATATTGCATCATCAATTTTATATTCTGATATAAAATACAGAAATAATAGGACATCCCTCAGTCCTGCCTGTGAATTTACAGTTTTCATAATTGGAGAAAGGCATCTTTTAGAATCGGAATTAGACCAGCCTGGAATTAGCGGGCGAGGGATTTAGTGGGTGTTCTCTTTCTGGGATTTAAAAGAAAATACCTCATGCCGTTTCTAAGAATTGTGAATCCTCATGTAACGTGTGCTTAGAAAAATCACCTGAAAGTCGTATTAGAAGTTACTGGTTTTCTGTAAGTCTTCCTCTGAAATTTACAAAGCAATAAGCCTCTTAAGACAGTTTGTCCTTCCTGAAACTTCTGTGCTGCTCGACAGTAATACTTGTAAGTTTGCGGGCGCCTGGGTGGCTCAGTCGTTAAGCGTCTGCCTTCGGCTCAGGTCATGATCCCAGGGTCCTGGGATCGAGTCCCACATCGGGCTCCCTGCTCGGCGGGAAGCCTGCTTCTCCCTCTCCCACTCCCCCTGCTTGTGTTCCTGCTCTCGCTATCTCTCTCTCTGTCAAATAAATAAATAAAATCTTTAAAAAAAAAAAAATACTTGTAAGTTTGCTTCACAATATGCTCCTCAGCCGTTCTTCTTCGCTAGTAGGGTAATGTATTCCACTCCTGGGAAATGATCACCAGCACCCCTTGTTTAATACTGGGGGGTGAGTATTCTTGGGGACAAAGTTTGCTTAGCATGATCCCATCTTCCCAGACTCAGAAAACTTTACTTTGGAATTGGCTGTCCCCGGGCAGGTGGGACGTTAAATTCATCTGCCCCACGGATTTTTTCTCCTCCCCTTCTCTTCCCCCGTCCTGTCGTTGTGTAGCCCTGTGGGGAGTGGCAGCCCCAGGGGCACGGTCAGCATGGGTGGGTGAAGAACGGAGCCTCTGGGCCGCTGAGCACAGACGGACCCATTCTGACAGCAAAGCTCTCAGTTGATGATGAACTCCATGTTCCCCTGTGTTTCTCTCTTTCGCAGATGATTTCAGACGACAGCTGCGAATCTGGTATAATTGAAGTACCTGTAAAATCCATTTTACTCTTGTTCTTTGCAGATACTTTAGGGTTGCTCTGCTTCCCTCCTCGACGGATGTCAGCTGTCTGTTTCGAACAAGAGTCCATCCAGCCACAGAATCCATCTTATTCAATGATATGTTCCGAGTGGCCATTTCCCAAACAGCCTTACAGCAGAAGACGCTGAGAGTCGATCTTTGCTCTGTTAGTAAACACCGAAGTGAAGAATGCCTGGTAGGTTATTTCACAGTTCCCTTTACCGCAGAAGACCCATGATTGGGGTATGCTGAGAAGAACTCTCTCGCTGTTTCGCCAGCCCTGGGACCACCACAGATCTGCCCAGCACCTCGGGCACAGCCAGTGGTGGTTTCATTTTTTTATCGGAAGCAGTGATTTCTGGTTTTCATTTTCTTATTCAAGACCTTTCAAATCTGCTTATTAGTTGTGATTTTCTGTAATATCTATCTCCCGTTCTACCCTTTGACCTCTGTCATGATGATCAGTCTGGAGCTTGCCTGTTATTCCCAACAGGAGTCTTTGTGCTGGGTGCTTGGTATACATTATCTCCTTTAATCCTTGTGACCGTCTCAGGGGAGAAGGTATGAGTACCCCCTATTTTTAGATAAAGAACTGCGAAGAGAGGTGATGTGTCCAGGGTCACGAAGCTGGTGAACGATGGAGCCTGATATCAAAAAGACATCCCACACATAATTCACTGTTATAAGTTTAAATTAAGCAGGAGACTGAGTATCCAGTCCCTTTATTATATTCTTGCCAGCCATGGTATTATAGCTTCTAGGAAGACTTAAATGATGCTATTTAGAGGAATATGATGTTTAAATGCTCACGTGAGAGACTTCATGTATAACTAATGGTGAGTTTAACACACCACTGTACATAATAACCAGAAAACCATTATACACCAGAAAAGTACACAAGGTGTTCCAGCGCAGGCATTGAGGGGGTGCCCTTGTGTCCAAACAACAGGACAGGTTTCGTGTTGAACTTTTCTCCACGGTACAAT
Organism: Neomonachus schauinslandi; assembly: GCF_002201575.2. NCBI lineage: Eukaryota > Metazoa > Chordata > Mammalia > Carnivora > Phocidae > Neomonachus > Neomonachus schauinslandi. The sequence goes on from NC_058404.1 coordinate 14,529,391, forward strand.
AGGAAACACAAAAACAAGCTTCATGATGAACAGAGTTTACAAGGATGATAGATTTCTTGTTGGTATTTCCTTTTCTTTATATGAAAAAAATATTTGATAATATTACCTGGCAATAAAAAAAGAAGCAAAGATAGCGACTCAGTAGGCTGTCAGATTACTGCAATAGATATGTGTGTCAGAAGCTCCTTAAAGTTAGTAAATACGTTAATTAATAGCCTTTTAAAAAAATGGTACTGTTTAATTAGACCCTGGCTCGTATGTGTCGTTTGCTGGAATATAAAAACTTTCTTTGACATTCATCTAATCCAAAGAAAAATTTTGCTATCTGGTCTCTCATTTAAGAACCACAGTAAGGTTTTTGTTTTTGAATTTTATACTGGATAATGGGTTTTTGTGAGTAATAATCAAATGACTCTTACAGCATATATTGTAAGAGGTATTATGATTTCTGCTTAATCGTTTATTTTTTTAATTTATTTTTTGACTTTTCATTAAAAAATAATTCTACTTACAAAAAGTTGCATGCTTAGTCATTAGGTTTTAGCAAAATAGTATCTCACAAAATAATCCTAGGGTTGGCATCTGGATTGGGGTTATTTCTTACTTAGTCACACCTTCAGGTTTAAAAAAAAATCCACCAATGCTTTATATCATGAGTATTGCATTTGTTTAACCCTAAAACAGGCTAGCCCCATAATCTTAATTATATGAGAAGAAGCAAATATGAATTTAAACATTTATTTTCTCTTCTTTTCCCCCCCCCCCCCCCCTTCATTTCACACAGGCTGGAACTCAGATCAGTCTGGCTGATTTACCATTTTCCAATGAGATTTTCACTCTGTGGTATAACCTGCTTCCTTCCAAGCAAATGTCTTGCAAAAAGAATGACGAAGAAAATGAGGACTCTGTATTTCAACCAAATCAGCCGTTAATAGATTCTATAGACTTGGTGAGTCCGAATTGGGGTAAAAAGGCATTATGACTAAAGGAAATAATGCGAAATGTGGAATGCTGTGGTAACTGGTGTGTTCCTGCTCACTTTCACTACCCTTCCTTCCCCAGCTTACGCTTTCCTCCCAGCTTCCTAACAACGACAAAACCAGAACGAACGATTATTTCCAGCTTCCTTTCAAGTATAGTTTATAAAAGAATCACTCATTTCTGCTCACACTTCCTTCCATCAGAATAAACTGATGTGTAGTCTTAGCTGGGTTAGGTGACCACGGAAAACCTTTTGCTTTAAATTTATACTTTCATATGTCATGTTCACATCTTTGATTCCACTGTCAGGAATTTGGAACTCAGATCATTTGCAGACGTTAAATTACTAAGGCTAAAGAACGTCTTAGTTTCTATTTGTTACGTCAATAAAGTGATAAATATTTTCTGTTAAGCTTGTTATAAATCAGCAGTCATACTGTTGTAACCAAAAATCATCCACATTCAACACTTCAGAAAATTTACAGGGGGCCTTCTGGGAAGCCATTCATCACTGACTTGGCATCTGTGAATATTGTTACCAAGTTCAAGTTCATTTTTGGTTATCTATGAGTAAAGAGTTTACCAAGCAGAAGTCAGATAATTACTGATCATCTCCTGTGTGCAAGGCACGACAGTGGAAGTCGTGGTAGGTGGAGAAAGGAAAGCAAGCATGCTGGTGGAGATGGTATCGCACGCCCCACTTTGTGGTTGACGCTGAGTAAGGCACACAGGATGATGAAATAGGACTTGGACCTTGGAGAGTGCTGATGTGATGGTCACGCTGTGGGTAAATTTTTTTAACAGATTCATGCAGTGTAATTCACATACCATACGGTTCCTCCACTGAAAACGTACAGTTCATCCTCCTGAAGCGCACAGTTCAGTGGTTTTTAGTATATTCACGGAGCTGGGCCACCATCACCACAATGTAGCATTTGAACATTGTCGTCATCCCAGAAAGAAGCCCCGTACCCATTCGCAGTGGCTCCCTGTTCTCCCTAAGGCCTTTCCCCCAAGGCAACCACTCGTCTTTCTGTCTCTATAAATTTGCTGACTGTGGGCATTTCATATATATTCAGAAGAATAATACTTCTTTTACTTAGCATCATGTTTTCAGGGTGCATCCATATTCTAGCATGTATTAGTACCCCATTCCCTTATATTTCCAAATAATACTCCATTATATGGATATACCACCTTTTATTTATCTGTTCATCAGCAGATGGGCATTTAGGCTGTCTCTGTTTTTTGACTCTTATTAATACCACTGCTGTGAACATTGGTGTAAGGGTTTCTTTGGACATACATTTTCATTAATCTTTGGTGTACGTATCTAGGTGTATGACCTGCTGGGTCATATAGTAGCTCTGTGTTTTAACATTTTGAGGAAATGACAAGCTGTCTTCCACAGTGGGTGCACCATTTTACATCCTCACCAGCAATATACAAGGACTCCTGTCATTCCAGCTCTTGCCACGTTATTAATCTTTCTGATTTTAGCCAGGCTGTGTGATGTGAGATGCTATCTCATTGTGGTTTTGATTTATATTCCCCTAATGACTAATGATATTGAGCACATTTTCATGGACTTATTGGCCATTAGAATATTTAAAAAAATTTTTTGAGAACTGTCTATTTGGATCCTTTGTGTTTTAGATGGGTTCCTCATCTTTTTTTTATTTTACTTGATTATTATCTCTTTCTTATTATTTTATTATTGAGTTATAAGAGTTCCTTATGTATTCTTGATACAAGTCTCTTATCCAATAAATGACTTGCAGATATTTTCTCTCATTCTATGGGTTTCTTTTCACTTTCTTGATGGTTTTGTTTGCAGTACAAAATACTAAATTTTGATAAAAGTCCAGATGTGTTTTTTTCTTACATTGCTTGTGCTGCTGGTGTCATATCTAAGAAGACTTTGCCCAACCGAACATCATAAAGATTTACTCCTGTGTTTTCTTCTGAGAGTTTTAAAGTTTAGTGTTACTTTTAGGTCTCCGATCCATTTGAGTTATTCTTTATGTGTGATGTGAGGAGTAGGTCCAATTTCATTTTCTTGTAGGTGGGTATGCAATTGTTCCCAATACCACTTAGTTGAAAACACTAGTCTTTCCCCACTGAATTAGCTTGGCACCCTTGCTGAAAGTCACTTTACTGTAAGTGTGATCGTTTATATGTCTGGACTCTAAATTCTGTTCTATTAATCTATTGATCATACAGATTTGTATTTGTGCCAACATCACACTACTGTGATGACTGTAGCTTTGTAGTTATTTTGAAATAAGAACATGTGAGTCATCCAGCTTTGTTTTTCTTTTTTAAGATGGTTTGGGCTCTTTGGGGTCCCTTGCATTTCCATATGAATTTTAGTATCAGTTTGTCAATTTCTGCAAAAAAAAAAAAAAAAGGCAGCTAGGATTTTTATATAGATGGCATTGAGTCTGTAGATCAATTTGGAGGGTATTGTCATCTTAACAGTTTTAAGTCTTCTGATTATGAATATGGTATACCTTCCCATTTATTTGGGTCTTCATTAACTTCTTTCAAAAAATGTTTTGCCGTCTTCAGAGCCCAAAATCACACTTCTTTTGTTAATTTTATTCTTTTTGATGCTATTGTAAATAAGTATTTTCTTAATTTCATTTTCAGACTATTTATTGCACAATTGATTTTTGACTACTTGTCTTGTATCCAGCAACCTTACTGAATAGGTTTAAGTTGAATAGTTTTTTTCGTGGATTCCCTAGGATTTCCTATATGTAACATCATATCTTCTGCAAAGAGTTGGTTTTACTTCTTTCTTCTTTCCAGTTGCTTTTTCTTTCTTTTTCTTGACACTTCACCCTGGCTAGAACTTCCATTATGATATCGCAAGAAGTGGTGAGAGCAGACGTCCTTGTCATGGATGTGATCTTAGGGGGAAATTTTCGGTTTTTCACCATTATGTATGATTTCTGCTAATGGTTTGTTGTAGTTGCCCTTCATCAAGTTGAGGGGAATCCTTTTCCTAGTTTGTTGAGTGTTTTATCATAAAGGCTGTGGATTCAACCAATGCTTTCCTGCATCTATTGAGATGACATGTGGTTTTATCCTTTATTCTGTTCATACGGTTTATTGATTTTCAGATGTCAAACCAACCTCGCATTCCTAGGATAAATCCCACTTGGTCATGGTGTGTAATCCTTTTTATGTTATTAGATTCAGTTTTCTAGTATTTTGTTGAGAACTTTTTTTTGTCTGTATTCGTAGTTTTCTCCTGATGTCTTTGTCTAGTTTCGACAGCAGATAATTTTGGCCTCAGGGAATGAGTTAGGAAGTATTCCCTCATCATCTGTCTTTTGGAAGAGTTTGAGAAGAATTGGTATGAATTCTTCTTTAAATGTTTGGTAGAATTCAGCAGTGAAGCCCTCTGGGTTTGGACTTTGTGGAAAGGTTTTTGTTTACTAATTCAGTCTCTTACTTGTTATAAGTCTACTCAGAATTTTGTTATAATGTCACTTTGAGTAGTGTGTGTCTTTCTGGAATGTGTGCATCTTATCTAGGTTGTCTGACGTCTGGGCAAACAGTTGTTTGTGGTAACCCTTATAATTCATTTTATGTCTGTAGAGTTGATAGTGATATTCCCTCTTTGGCCCCCTGATTTCAGTAATTTGAGCTTTTTCTCTCTTTTTCTTGGTCAGTTTGGCTAAAGGTTTTTACTTTTTTGAATCTTTTCAAAGAATCACTTTTTGGTTTCATTGATCTTCTCTGATATTTCTCTGTTTGCCATTTCATGAATTTCTACTCTGTCATTATTATTATTATTATTATTATTATTATTGTTATTGTTATTATTAGAGAGGGGCAGGGAGGAGAGGGAAAGAGAGAATCTTAAGCAGTCTCCAGGCCCAGGATGGAGCTCGACGCGGGACTCGATCTGACAACCCTGAGTTTATTTATTTTTTATTTTTTTGAGAGAGAGAGAGTAGTCTTTATTATTTCCTTCTTTCTGATTACTTTAGGTTTACTCTTTCTCCATTTTCTTAAGGTAGAAGGTTAGGTTATAGATTTGAGATCTTCTGCTTTGACACAGGCACTCCTAGCTATAAATTTTATTCATCTCTAAGTATTTTCTGATTTTCCTTGTGACTTCTTTGACTCATTGGTTATTTAGGAATGTGTTAATTTCCACATCTTTGTTACTTCCTATGATTTCCTTGTGTTATTGATTTCTGATTTCATTACAGTGCGGTCAGAGCACATACTTTGTATGATTTCAGTTCTTCTAAGTTTACTGAGGCTTGTTTTACGGCCTAGCATATGCTACCGTTCCCGGAGAATGTTCCATGTGCTCTTGAGAAGAATGTGTGCTCTGCTCTTATTGGGTGAGTATTCTACAGGTGTTTCTTAGGTTCACAATGTTGTTTCACATATATATACATTTTTATTACACTTCTTATCTTATTCTAATCTCACTTTAACTTGTTTCTTTTGTGGAGAGGAGTGATGGAGAGATTTATAACGAAGTGTACAGAGGTAGTGTGTGTTTTCCAATGAATTTTCACAAAGTCAACACGCCTGTGTAGCTACCACCCAGATCAGGGTATAGTGCCTTACCAGCACCCCAGAATCCTCCCTTGTGTCCCATCTAGTCATTACCACTGTCCCCTAAAGGTAATCTCTATTCTGACTTCTGTCTTTGAACTTTATATAACGGAATCATTCAGTATATGTTCCTTTATGTCTGGCATCTCATTTTCAGCATTACGTTTGTCCAAGTCATCTGTGTTTTGTGTCATTGTAGTTCATCCATGCTCAGTGTTGTGTGATAGATCGCTGTATAATTATGTCACACTTTCTTTATCCATTCTGCTGTTGATGGACATTTGAGTTTCTTACTTGAGGGCTATTATGAGTAGTGCTGCTATTAACATCTCGTACATGTCTTTATTTATCTTCTTTCTTTTAGCCATTGTGTTAGATATATAGTACTCTCCTGTTTTTTGCATTTCCCTGATTATGTTCAATGGCCAGATGGATGTCATCTTTTGTGAAGTGTCTGTTCAAGATTTTGCCCGTTTATCTATCAGATTCTCTCTCTTTTTTTTTAATAGGTTGGTAGCAGTTCTTAATTTTAGATTTGAGTGTTTTGTCCAATATGTTTTTTGCAAAAAGCTTTTCCTATTCTGTGGCTTGCCTATTCATTTTCTTAATGTTGCCTTTTGGTGAATGGAAGTACTCAGGTTTAACATAGTCTTATTTATCAATTTTTCCCTGTATGCTTAGTGCTTTCCTTTGCGATTTAAGAACTGTTTGCCTACTACAGGATCATGAAGACGGTTTACTGTATTGTCTTAAAAGCTTTATTGCCTTACCTTTCACATTTAGATCTAAGTTCATCTGAAATTATTTTTTGTATAAGGTGTGAGGTAGGGGTCAGGATTCCTTTTTATCCATGTGATAGCTGATTAACCCAGCACCATTTGTTGAAAAAATTTTCTTTCCCAACTGCATCACAATGTCATCTCTCTCCTAAGGTGCTTGGGAGTCTGATCATGGATATTCTGTTCCATTCTATGGGCTTAGTTGTCCACCTCTGCAGAAAATACTATACTTTTTTCAAAGTGAGGGCTTTAAATAATTCATCATTTAGAATGATTTTTAAGGCTATTTATAGATAATTGCTATCAGATTAAAGGAATTTCTCACTCTTTCTAGGTTGCTAAGACTTTTTATTATGCATGGACATTGAATTTTATCAAACATTTTTACTGTTTACTTTCTCTTAAATTGATTACACGATTTTTCTCTTTTATTTTCTTAATGTGGTGGATTATACATTGATTGACTTTTGAATGTTAAGCCACCCTTGGATTCCTAGAATAGGACAGACTTCATTGTGGTATATTTTACATGTGTTTTTATATGCGTTGCTGGATTTGATTTCTTGATTTTGTGTTTGGGTTATTTTTCATTTATGTTCATGAGAGAGATTAGTCTTTAGTTTTCTTTTTTTGTAATGTCATTTTTTGATATCAAGGTTTTACGGGCTTCATAAGATAAGTTAGAAAGCATTCTTTTTTTACTCTCTGCAGAAGGTTTTGTAAGATGGGTGTCATATCTTCCTTAAATATTTGGAAGAATTCCCAAGAAAATTCACCAGCCCAGCCTGTAATTTTCTTTGTGAGAAGCAGCCTTTCTCAACTAAGGTTCTGCAAAAGTAGTAAGCACTATAAAAAATGTTTTCAGTGACTACTTTCTTATTTCTCCCAAGGATGACACATAACTTATACCATTCTGGATGTTACATTTTGTTTTGTTTTAATATAATGGATGCTGGAGGGCATTAGGCTTAATTCTCATGGAATCCCAATTGAAAAGGGCTGGTGGATTGTTTTTTCATGACAGGTTCAATTTCTTTATTAAGTATAGGACTATTCCAGCTTTCTGTACTTGTATTCATTTTAGTAAAAGTAGTATTTTCTATAGGATTTTTCTATTTTATCTATATTACCAACATTTTGGCAAAGCTATTCATGATACCTTCTTATTTTCATATATGCAAGGACTTTGCTATGTTCTCTGTTCTGTTTCTCACATGGGTAACTTTTACCATTTCTGTTTTTTCTCACTTTTGCTAGGGACTTGTCAAATTTTTTATTTTATTCAAAGAAACAACTTGTGGCCTCGTTGATTTTTTTGTTTCTCTTTATATGTGTTTCCTATTTTGTTAATTCTGCTCTTTTCTTTATTATTTCCTTGCTTCTACTTTCTTTAGGTTTAATTTGCTGTACTTTTTTTACTTCTTGAGATAGATCATTATTTAACAACATTCTTTTCCAATATATGCATTTAGGGCTAAAAAATTCTTTTTGAGCACAGCTTTGGCTGCTTTTCACAAGTTTGATAATAATGAGATTATTAAAATATCATTGAATTTAAAATAGTTTATAATTTCTATTGTCATTTCTTTTTTGATCTGTGAGGTCTTTTTAGAAGTGTATTTACTTAATTCCCAAACAATGAGGTTTTCTAGTTATCTTTTTATTATTGATTTCTAGCTGTATTTCACTGTTTTCAGAGAACAGAGTACATACTATTCAATCATACAGAATATTGAGACTTGCTTTATGGCTTAGCATGCGGTCAGTTTTGGTAAAAGTTCTGTGTGTTGTTGAAAAGAATGCATTCTGCAGGTCAAGTTTATTGATTTTGCCCTTCAAATCTTCCACATTTACTCATTTTTCAGCTCACTTATTTTATCAGTTGTTGAGAGGTATATTAAAATCCTCCAATTTAGGATTATAGACATCTGTTTCTCCTTTTAGTTTGTTAGTTTTTGCTTTCTGAATTTTGTGTCTATATTTTTAGGTAAATATAAATTTAGCATTGTGTTGTATCTTTCTGTTCAACTGGCCCTTTTATTGTTATAAAATATCCCTCTTTATCTGTTCTAATACCCCTTGTTTTAAACTCTGTTTGTCTGATATTCACAAAGCTATCTCAGCCCTTTTTTTGGTTAGTGTTTTCATGGTTTTATCTTTTTCCATCCTTTTACTTCCAACACTTCTGAATTCTTAGATTTAAAGTGTTTCACTTGTAAGCAGTATATAGTTGGTTTTGGTTCACTATCCAGTCTTAAAATCTTTACCTTTTAATGGAAATATTTAGTTCATTTACATTTAATGCTAATTAGTAATATATTTGGGTTTGACCCTATGGTCTTACTGTTTGTTTTCTTGCAGTACTGTCTTTGTTCCTTGTCTTCCTTCTTTTGGATTAGTCAAGTACTTTTTTAAATTTCATTTTCCCTCCTATTAGATCATGAGTAACACAGTCTTTTATTTTTTGCTGTGTCCCTGGTGATTACAGCATGCATCCTTGCGCTATTAGAACCTACCTTAAATTAATGCTTTTACTTTTTCCAGGCAGTCTAAGAATTTTAAAAGACTTTAACTCCATTTATTCCCTTTCCTCCTTCTGTGAAATTATTGGTCATGTATTTTAGGTACACGTATTTTAAATCCCACAAGGTATTATTGTTTTATTGGCAGTCAATATTCATTTAGATTTCCCCACATCTTTACCCCTCCTGGTGTATTTCATTTCTTTCTGCATTAGTGTGCTTCCATTTGGGTCATTTTCCTTCTGCTTGAAGAACTCCCTCTGGTATTTCTTCTAGTGCAGATCTGTCAGTGTCTTTATTTCCACTTGTGAAGGACTTTTTTCCTGTATATTCAGAGTTCTCGGTGGGCAGTTAATTCTCTGAACACACTGAAGATACCATTTTGTTGTCATCTGGTTTCCACTGATTCTGTGGAGCTGCTGGAAAACAGTTGATCCTTCAAAAGTAATGCATCTTTTTTTCACTGTTTATAAGATTTTTCTTTTTTCTTTGATTTTCAGCAGTTTCACTCTGATGTGCTAATGTGGCATTTTTTCTGTATACACGAGTGAAATTCTCCATCATTTCATCAGTTTTCTTGAACATATTAATTGTAAAATCTTAAATTCCTTCTCTGAATAACTGCAGTATATGGATCACCTGTAGATCTGCCTCTTTCATCTTATTTGTTGCTGTTCTTGCCCTTCAGTCAGTCATTGGGTCCTGTTTCCAGTGGATTCTGGATAATATGTATGAAGAATGATAGAGGCTCTGGCTGATACCTTCCTCCAGAGAGGATTTAATATTCTTCCAGAAGGCAGGTTACAGATCACCTGGATCACTTGGAGGACCTGAGTTCCAATTTAACGCTCCCTAGGAAAAAAAAAAGACCTAGGACCGTAAAGAAACTGAAGCATCTGCTTCCTGTTTCAGCCTCCTCACAGCTGGGTTTTGTTCAGTTTCTCACCTCTTGCTTTCACATATGCCACTTAGGAACAAGCAAATAGCACACCAAGAATATTGTACAGAATACCGGACTCACTACAGGTCCTTTCTCTGGCCCCTCGCGTGCTGCCTGCTGTGGTGGTTCAGCTTGGTTTTCATCTCGGCATCCTACTGATCTTGCCAGTGTCCTGCACAGCTGTAGTTTTAGCCTGTGCGCCCCGCCATTAGATCTGACACCGTCCCCAAGGGAAAAGAGTGACAGTGATGTCGCTTCACCTCCTTGTACTTTCTTCTCCCTGGGATCTTGGCCTCTAGTCCTGATTGCCGGTGTTGCTCTTTCCTTGCTTTAAAACAGCTGGAGTTTGGTTTGTTTGTTGCTCTTTGTCTTATTTTATTCAGCTTTCATATTTGTTCTCAGCAGAAGCATTGTGTCCCGTACCACCTTCTTTTTCACAACTGGAAGCTTACGTCCCCATCTGATGAGTTTTTAAATCACGTCTCACAATAGATGATGTTCAGTGCCTTATATGCTTTCTATTCCCCAGGATGCAGTGTCAGCCTTACTTGCAAGAACATCAGCCGAGCTGTTGGCTGTGGAACAGGAATTAGCACAGCAAGAAGAAGAAGAAGAGGAAGAAGAAGAACCCGGGCAGGAAGAAGAGCAAAGAGGTCCAGATGGAGATTGGTAAAAACAGTTGTTTCCTTTTGCTCTCTGGGAACTCAAAGAGGATGTGTTTAGTTTCTTGCAAGAAACTTTTAGGTTCAGATCTTACTACCCTGGAATTTTGCAGAACAGTGCCGTGCCAGGGAGCCGCCACTAAAGGAAAGACCTTCTTCGGTCATCAGAGAGTCGAAGAAGGCAACAGGGAAATGGCGGGCAGCATCAGCATGAACACAGGAAGGAGGCTCTTTGTTCCTGCTTCCTTCAGTTCTGACACTCTTTCCGGAGCTGTTTGAAATTTTAAGTCTAAAAATACCTGTTTTGAAAGGTGTGGTGGTGTATTGTCCATTCATACATAAATTTAAAACTTACTTTCTTTTTCTTTAAACTACCAGAAGTACCATTGTACCATTTAGGTTCAGGCAAGTCAGGGCACACATTCTAGAAAACAGCTTCTGAGTCGTCACTCTCTATTTGTTACCGCTTCCATCTTCTTTTCCTGCTCCCTCCTCATTCTCCACACCCCCACCGATAAAAAAAAAAAAAAAAAAGAGGTTACTATAGCTTTTGTCTAGATTCACATACAAAAAAGAACTGTTATTTCCTGGTTTGCAGTTTTCTCTAAAAACAAATTTTAGTGAATGCGTCAGTTTTTAAAGTATATATGTAAAATTATTTGGATTGATTTTAATGTATATGTAGTTGCTTATACTGATACGCTTGAACTACTGTTAACACATATGTATAGCGTGTGTGTGTGTGTGTAAAACTTGTTACAAGCTAACAGTGACAAGATATGTCGTAAATAACAAACTCTTAGACATTTGGAAGGAACAGCTTACTACAGTGATGAACAAAGGCACAGATGTACTTTGTTCTTATCAGAAGCCCTCTACAATGGTTATGAATCAGAGTACTGCAAAAATAATAAATACAAGAGTGATTATAAGGTTCATCATGGTATTTTTAAATACCAAGCCTTCTTTGTGTATGTAAAATACAATTCGTTTCATATACGTTTCAGAAAATACACTTGGTATGTAGCATAAAGGAATTTATAGCTCGCAGAATTCATTGCTAGCTCCCCTGTGCCCACTGCATGACTAGGCGTTTAATTACTGGCGTGTGCCAGTTTGTCAGAAAGTCACCAATCACAATTATAGCTCAACTTTGAGTTATCAGCGGAAGAAGAGTTTCCGTTCTAAGGACATGGAACTCAACAAAGCATGAGGTATTCTAAGCCATGCTGGTACTATTACGTTCCTGCCCGTGCGGGTTATACAGCCTATATGTCATATGTACATTCTGGAACCCTGCTTATCATGCCACCCCAGCCCATGCCATGGCTTTTGTTAAAGACGAGATCATATGGCATTAGGATTCTTGTGCTGTCAGTAGTAAAACTCCCTTTTCCCGGGGTTTTACCCCTGCTAGCCTGTAAGCACAGCTGACCATGGACATATTTTTTTTTAAGATTTTACTTTTAAGTACTCTCTACACCCAACGTGGGGCTCGAACTTAAAACCCCAAGATCAAGAGTCGCGTGCTCTTCTGACTGAGCCAGCGAGGCACCTGGATAATGGAGATTTTCGGTGCTTATGTCTTTATTCGCTTTTAGAATAAAGTCATCCTGTTGTATGATTAATTTTACAATAAATAAACATTATAGTGAGTGTCAGTTTTTTAAATGGTGGTATTTAATTTTATATGTGATTTTTTTTTTAAGATTTTATTTATTTATTTGACAGATTGAGACACAGCGAGAGAGGGAACACAAGCAGGGGGAGTGGGAGAGGGAGAAGCGGGCTTCCCGCCGAGCAGGGAGCCCGATGCGGGGCTCGATCCCAGGACCCCGGGATCATGACCTGAGCCGAAGGCAGACGCTTAATGACACGACTGAGCCACCCAGGCGCCCCTTTATATGTGATTTTCAGACTATTTCTATTTTAATATCTAGGAATTAGGTCAAATTTCATTCATTTAACTTTCTAGTGCCTAAGTATGGTGATGTCGCTGCGTGTCGCTCGAGGCAGAGGGCGGTTGTGTCTTTGACGCGCATGTGAGCTGCAGTTCGCGCCGCAGCCGCGGTCGAGTCACCGTGCGTGAGCCGCGTTCGCTGCGCCGCCCGGGGCGCACACTTGCCTCACCTACCTGGGGCCTGCTTCCCTCTGTCTTGTCGCACCGCAGGTTGACCATGCTGCGAGAGGCCTCTGATGAAATTGCGTCTGAAGAAGAGGCCCCCGTGAAGTTGCCAGAGGGCAGTAGCTGTCCAGGAGACTTGTGCTCGTGCCCGAGCGCGCCCGAGGCGCAGGAGGACGCGGGCAGGAGAGAGCGCGGCTGTGCGGAGGACCGCGGGCGCCAGCCACCTGCCGGGCCGTGCACCCTGGTGAGGACCCGCGGCCGCGCGCCCCGACGCCCCTGTCCGTCGGCACCGCGCAGGCCGAGTCTGTCCCGGCTGGGATCCCGTGTTAGGATTTCGTGCAAAGCTCGTCCTGAGAGGCGTTTGTGGAAATGGGCTGTAAGAGGCAGTGGAAATGCTGTAAAATTTTTAAATGGGCCCCAAATATTCATTCTTCGCTTACGTTTTATGTAGGAAGATGAATAGTGCTATTTAGATCTCCATAAATGTCTTCTGAATATGTATTAAAAGAATTTCCAGAATGACTACCGAATTCCAAGGATAACTACTTGATTAAGTTTTGTAAATGTAAGTTTATTTCCATCTCAAACCTGAAGTAAACGTTTAAAGTTCCTCTTGGTTAGGGTGGGGTTCTGGTTGGAATCTGCTCTGGAACGTGGCAGGTGGCTCGGGTTCCCTGTGGGTGCCAGCCAAGTTATGCTAGTTGAGGGAGAGCCGTGTGGGTGGAGTGCATTGGGATGGTAATGGAGGCTAGGAAATTCCAGTTCTTTTTTTTTTTTTTTTTAAAGATTTTATTTATTTATTTGAGAGAGAGAATGAGATAGAGAGAGAGAGCATGAGAGGGGGGAGGGTCAGAGGGAGAAGCAGACTCCCCACTGAGCAGGGAGCCCGATCCGGGACTCGATCCCAGGACTCCAGGATCATGACCTGAGCCGAAGGCAGTTGCTTAACCAACTGAGCCACCCAGGCGCCCCGAAATTCCAGTTCTTTATTCCTGGGGGAATATAGTATTGTACCCTGACCAAAGACTTTTCTTCAATAAACCAGCGCAAGGCAGGTTGGAATCCTTTTATACACATAAGATCAACAATAACCATCTGCATGTGCCTGGAGAGTTTGTATTTTGAGAAACTTGTTTTTACTTTTATTTTTCATTACATTTCCAAAGAGAAGCTAAAAATCCAAACAGCTTCAGAGCGTTGCTATTTTCAAATACATATAATTGCATATTCTATATGAAACTGTAACTCTGTAGTACATTTTCATTTTCTTGTATGTAATTGCTTCTATCATTATTCTGAAAAAAAGAAAAACCTAATTGGAATGTTGAGCAGCGTTTAATGATGAAGTATTCCTAGATAAGATTTTCTACAGAACCACACTTAATCTCTGTAAATCTTAGCCTTCCTCATGTGGGTCTGATGTGTTAGAGACGACACCTCCATTTATGGGCGATCCTGTCCTCCCCATGGCGGGTCACTTCCTAACTCAGTGGAGAACCCTCTCCCCGGGTTCCCATCCGGAGTAACACCAAGCCTTTCTCTCCCCAGTGGCCCCAGTGCCGGGTGAGGCTCTGTTGTGAGATTAGATATTTCTTTTGTACTTAGAAGAAAGGAGCAGACAGGTATCCAGGCCCGTCCGCTTCTGACAAATTTCTGACTTCCGTTCCAGGTCGATAAAGAGACAAACACGGAGGAGGCAGGTGATGCCGGGGTGGCGGTTCGCCCCAAAGAGCGCAGCTGCCTGAGCGCTCGGCAGCGGCCCTTCGTGCGGAGCAGCGTGATCGTGCGCTCGCAGACCTTCTCCCCGGGGGAGCGTAACCAGTACATCTGCCGGGTAAGGGGGCCGGGGCCCTGGCCTCCCGCCGGCGAGTGGGCCCCCGAGGACGAGAGACTGTGCACTGGCAGTCTTCAGACTCCGACTGCAGACACACAGGGCTAGAACCGCTATGAAATATACACGAAATAGCACACCCCTCGGGGCCTTCTCAGTTGGGGTTTTTTTTTTTTTTTCCTTTCCCTAAATTTAATGTCTCATGAACTCCAAGCCATTTATTTGGCAAACATGTGAAATTAAGGACCTGGCTGCTGAGTATATTTGTACTTGGGTCTGTATTTAGAAACTTAAAATTTTTTGTATTTCTGCAGTACATCCTATATGCTTCAAACCACGTTAATCCCGCAGAACCAAAATTGCGACTTGGGTTTTAGAACAAAAATCTTTTAATAATGCCTGTAGACACGGAATCAGATTCACAGTTCTGTAGAGAATATGGTGGGATTTGCGTCAGTTTGCCAAGTTCTATTTCCGGAAGTATTTATGACTTACAGTAATATAGATTAATAATTATAAAATGGTTTAGAAAATACTTTCAAAATGCTAAATTTATTCATTCAGTTCAACAAATACTTTTATGAAGCATCTGCTGCTAAGCATGTTTCTAAACACTTGGTTGGAATTCCTCTGTGAACAGAAGAGCCCCAGAGCCCGGCCCTTGCAGAGCTCACATCCTTGTGAGCTGAGCCAAACAGTGAACGTGATGAACAAATTATGAAGTGTCTTGGGTGGGGACCGAGCCTCTGGAAAACCGTAGAGCAAGTTAAGGGGGATTGGGCATGGTGAAAGCAAAGGGTCTCAGGTTTAAGTAGGGTTCAAAGTAAGCTTCATTGAGAAGGTGCTGTTTCAGCCGAGACCTGAAGCAGGTGAAGGAGTGAGGACGGGCTGTCTGAGCCAAGGGCATTCTAGGTTGTTCTAAACTGTGACTCAGCTCTGATCTAGTTATAACCCTCTAGGTTATACAGACCTTCCTTTTTAAAAATGAATATTGCAAATTAGCTAAAAATACAAAGGACCATTTTATTTCCAAGTATGTATAATTATCTTAATGTAGGAGTTCTGATAACTACCACCAAAAGGCAATTGTTGAAATTACATAAGAAAACTTAGTTGTTTAAGAAAAGCATAGAACAGAAAAACTTGTTTGGGAAGGATTTTCTTAAAGAAACAACCTCCTCACCACCTGCTTTTACCTGATAAACTTCTCAGTTGTCAACCACTAGCGCTCTGTTATGCAGTGATTTTCTTTTTTTTTTATCCTTTGTTGCCAGTTGAATCGAAGTGACAGTGACAGTTCAACCTTGGCTAAAAAATCACTGTTTGTGAGAAACTCCACTGAACGGCGCAGTTTGAGGGTCAAAAGGGTATGTATTTCCCCCCAACAACATCTCCCTGTCTCAGTCCAATCCAGAATCACAAATTGTGAAGTGCTGAGCGTCATGGCTCCATGCTCTTGGGCCGCTGAATGAAGCCACTGTGATTCCAGAGAGACACAGATGTGTTAGTTATGGAGACGGAGGGAGGGTGTTCTTGAGAGCAGCCGTTCAGTGCTGGTTTGGATCCTGTGATAATGAAGCCAGGAAATTCACTTTGCAGTATCGATGGAAAAGGGGCTTGCTGAGTGGGGTTGATGGTGCTGTGTCCCCACACCGTGTCTGGCTCTCGAGTAAGAGTGTAACACCGAGGACCTTTTCGGAGGGGCGGATATTCTGCTAAAGGAATACACAGTATTAGCAACTTGCTTCAAAAACAGACATTTTTGGGAAAGCGCCAGTTTTCCTGGAAGCCATAGGTCTCTGAATGAGCCTTAAAGGATAAGTCTGAGAGAATATTTAAATAAATTAAAAGGTTGGACTGTTCAAATAGTTCAGCAATTCCTGCTCACTCACAGCTGAAATGCTAATGAAAGTTATTGGCTTACTAATGATTTGTGTAGTAATAATGGACTAAGCTATTATACTTCCGCTGAGATGTGTTGTTTAAAGAAGCATGAAGCCCTGCGTGTGCTAAGCTCTGTGGGTGAGGGAAGCACCGCCTGCAGGAGGCTCCAGTCTAAAGGAGGCGTTCAAGGAGCGCACAGGACTGTTGAATGTGCGGTGGGTGAAAGAAAGGAAGGAACTTGGGCGCCTGGGTGGCTCAGGCGGTTGAGCCTCCGACTCTTGATTTCGGCTCAGCTTATGATCTCAGGGTTGTGGGATCCAGCCAGTATCAGTTTCAGCTCTAAGGGAGGAGTTTGCTTGTCCCTCTCCCTCTGCTCCTCCCCCCTGCTTGTGCACAGTGTGCTCTCTCTCTCTCATCTCTAAAATGGATAAATAAAATCTTAAAAAAAAAAAAAAAAAAAAGAAGGAGCTCATCTGGTTGGGAGAATCTAAAAGACTGTGTGCCGGAGGTCCATGGCCTTGACACCTGGATAAAATTTCAAAAGAAGATGGTAGCGGGGTGGGAGGTGGGGAGGAGGGATACCAGTGCGGTCTCCCCAGTGTAGTGACAGCCCGCTGACAGCACAGAAACAGTTACGGCGGGCGTTACTTACACCATAGAAATTGGCGAACCCTACAACCCATGCTCCGCTCTCCGCCCATGCCCCCACCCAGAGCCGCTTGTTAAACGTCGGCCAGCACACTGCTGCACATGGCAGTCCTTAGAAGGGCTCCATCTACATAACCACGAGGAAGGATTTCTGATTCTGAAAAACAATACAGCTGAAGAGCGTGTGTCTCAGTGATTCTGCTGTATAATAGGTTTGTTAGAGCAGAGCTTGAGTAGAGGGAACCTAATAAGAATGTTAGAGAACGTTACAGCAGTATGTGTTGGGCGAGGAAGAGGAGTGGTACAAGCTCTTCATCCCTGGGCGAGGGCTCTGGAACAGGAAGGGGGACGCAGGCCCCCACCCCCATCTGTCATGAGCACCACCGTCATTCCAGATCTTCAAGCCCGAGTACTTCTCAAATTCGAGTCCCTCCCCTCGCATCAAATAGTACCAGTTTTTATTAATAACCTCTTATTTTCCATTCCCACTGCCAGCAGTCTGGGCAAAAAATACCCTCCTTGTTCCCCTCCACTGCTGCAATCCTACCCAGCCTCATTGGACTTCCTTTCCTCAAGCAAGCATGACTGGCCCTGAGCAATCTCTCCCTTCCCTGACTTCCTGTGGCACAGCTCACTGCTGGAAGTCTTCAAGGTTAACAAGTGGGGCTTCTCTTCTGGGGTTTGGCCCACCACCCCCCGCCCCCACCCCAGCAGACATTTAGTCACACATACGCTATAATTATTTCTTGCTAGATAGATAAGATTGGCCCTGGGAAGAGCCCCAGTGATTCACGGGTGAAAGTGGACATTAGACCATGCGAAATGGAGGAAGGAACTGGGATTTAAGCATATTGATGAGAGTAGGGGCTCAGAATCAGAATGACCAGCTACATTCTGGCCGGCACCTACAGAAATGATGGCTAAAGGAGTGCGCTCTGGGGGTGCGGTCACTGGTCTTGAAATGGACGAAGGGTCAGTTTCTTTTATGTCTGTTTCACAGAGGGCAGAAGCTCTGTGTAGTAAATTGGCCAGGTCAGGAGAGGCTATACTAGGGTAACAAGTTAAAAAATCTCTGGTTTAAAATAATAAAGGTTTATTTCTCACTCAGCTACATGTTCATTGCAGGTTGGCTAGATGCTCTGCTCATTTTGTCTTCGCTCAGGACCCACACTGACGGGGCCTCCGCCTCTGAATCTTTGCTGTCCCGCTAGCAGGGGACAGAACTCCTCACATCTCACACTGGCTTGGAAAGGCTTCTGCCCGGAGGTGGTGCATACACATGACTGCCACTCACCTTTCATCGGCCAAAGCAGGTCACCTGGCCGGTGGCGCCTCACTTCAAAGGAGCCAGGAAATGCTGGCTGTCATGTGCCAGGAAGGACAGAGCAGAATAATGAGTACCCACATAATAAGGGTGTTTTGTTGTGTTGTTTTCTAACCCTGCAGACGGTTTGCCAGCCAGTCCTGAGACGAACAGCACAAGAACGCCCAGTGCGCACATCTCTAGACCTAGAACTGGACCTTCAGGCATCTCTAACCCGGCAGAGCCGTCTCAATGATGAGCTGCAGGCCCTCAGGGGCTTGAGGCAAAAGCTGGAGGAGCTGAAAGCTCAGGGAGAGACTGACCTTCCGCTGGGTGTGCTGGAAGATGAGAGGTTCCAGAAGCTCCTGAAACAAGCTGAGAAACAGGTACAGATCTCAGTGTCCCCACTGTCCCTGAGGGGCGGGCGAAGAGTGGGTCCTAAAGCCTGCCCTGTGGAAGGTCCCCAACTTACACCTGGGTTTGACCAAGTCTTCAGGTCCTTTTGCTGGAACTCAGAACACTTTTTTCCCGTTGTCATAGGACTTTTTTTTTTTTTTTTAAAGATTTTATTTATTTATTTATTTGAGAGAGAGAGAGAAACAGCATGAGAGGGGGGAGGGTCAGAGGGAGAAGCAGACCCCCCGCCGAGCAGGGAGCCCGACGCGGGACTCGATCCCGGGACTCCAGGATCATGACCTGAGCCGAAGGCAGACGCTTAACCAACTGAGCCCCCCAGGCGCCCCTCCTCCAGGCATTTTATTTTATTTTATTTTAAAGATTTTATTTATTTATTTGAGAGAGAGAGAATGAGAGAGAGAAACAGCATGAGAGGGGGGAGGGCCAGAGGGAGAAGCAGACCCCCCGCCGAGCAGGGAGCCCGCTGCGGGACTCGATCCCGGGACCCCGGGACCGTGACCCGAGCCGAAGGCGGTCGCTCAACCGACTGAGCCCCCCAGGCGCCCATGTCATAGGACTTTTTTTAACCTAGGCTGTTGCTAGGAGAGTGGTTACTGCCACCCACCAGGGTACAGATAGGAGGTCCCCTCACCACGTCACCCCCACCCCACTGGCCACCTGCCTGCCAGCAAGGAGCACAGCCGCCGGGGAGGGTGGTGGTCTGTTTCTGCTCAGCAGTTGTCTCCGCCTCAACACGAGACTTGGCAAATACATACAATATAACTTTTAATATAAATGACAAATTTCATTTGAATTTTCTGAGTAGCTCTTTGAGATTCATGAACCACCTCAGTTGTAAATGCATTGTTCATTTTAATGCTTCTAAATTTTCACATTCTTTCTTTCCTTCAAAAAAGATCACACTCCACATATTGGCATTATTTCCTGTCTTTCACCACACAGGTTACTATACAAAATGAGGTAAAATCACTGATTAAAAACTAGGGTATTTGGGGCGTGCCTGGGTGGCTCAGTCGGTTAAGCATCTGCCTTCAGCTCAGGTCATGATCTTGGGGTCCTGGGATTGAGTCCTGCATCAGGGTCCCTGCTCAGTCGGGAGTCTGCTTCTCTCTTTCCTTCTGCTTCTGTGCTCACTCACTCTCACTCAAAATAAAATAAAATTTTTTTTAAATCTTAAACAAAAACTAGCGTAATTTTAAGGGAATATTTCTATTGTTCTGCCACCTACCTACAACCAAAATTTTCTGGAACCTGCATTTCATTCATTCAGTTGGTTTATTTTCTGAAGTTTAGAATTCATATTTGGGTATAGAAGAGTATCCACATCCATATGTAATATACAAATAGAATTTTCCACATAGTTGAAATATTACAAATGCCAAAACATTATTCTCTTTCAAGCATTTTGGATGGAAATCTGAAATAGATTATAAACTTCCTTAAACTAATAGAAAACCTTGGGCGCCTGGGTGGCTCAGTCAGTTAAGCGACTGCCTTTGGCTCAGGTCATGATCCTGGAGTCCTGGGATCGAGTCCCGCATCGGGCTCCCTGCTCGGCGAGGAGCCTGCTTCTCCCTCTGACCCTCCCCCCTCTCATGTGCTCTCTCTCTCTCTCATTCTCTCTCTCAAATAAATAAAATCTTTAAAAAAAAAAAAAAAACTAATAGAAAATCTCGTCCATAATATAAACTTCCCTTTTTGGCCCGGAGTTATTGTTTGGTCACTAGTGTGTGGTATATAGCGAAACTGAGTCGTTTAATTGACCAGCACTACTAATCCTGGATGGAACTCAGAAACTTAATGAATGAATTTTAGGGATCAGACTGATCCCAATAATTTGTAGAGAAAGTTTAGCAACAAAACATATCACTTATCTGTATTATGTCCCACCTGATAGAGAGAAACCTTGGCATACCGTAGAACATCAGTAAGTATCTCTGTTCAGTGGAGAGTTGAATTGTAGGCCTTATGTTTGGTCCTATAGAGACTACCAGGATAATTAGACACTGTCGCGCCCTCTAAGAGCTTACGGATTGGCAAAGGAGATGAGCCAGATACACCAGGTCCTCAAGAGAAATCACTTTCTAGTGAGATCAGCAAACGTTTCATGGAGGAAGTAGCAAAGTGGTCTTGAGGGCGGGCAGTGGGATTTCATCCACAGTGGGTTGAGGGGCCAGCAGGTGCAGGAACCTGCATTGGTCAATGTCCAGGGTAGCTCTCGACAGTGAAGGGCCCATAGACATGAGCCCCCAGGAAAGCAGTGCCAACAGCGTGGCCGTCTCTGCCAATGGAAAATCGCATTAAAAGCTGAAATCACCAACTCTTACATTTGTCACCTTGATAATAACCATTACTTCTATTCTCTTGAGTCTTTGAATTCGTCATCAACAATCATTTCAAACTCTTGGTTGACATTGATGAACTTTAATATCATGGAGAAGCATCACAGTCTTTTGACCCCTATGGGTCCAAGGCTTTCAAAGCTGCATTAGAGTTTTACAACTACAGATTTATTTTTTTCTTCAAGATTTTATTTATTCATCTGAGACACAGAGATACAGAGAGAGAGAGAGAGCATGAGCAGGGGCAAGGCAGAGGAAGAGGGAGAAGCAGGGTCCCCGTGGAGCAGGGAGCCCGATGCGGGGCTCGATCCCAGGACCCTGGTATCATGACCTGAGCCGAAGGCAGACACTTAACCATCTGAGCCACCCAGGCGCCCCTACAACTACAGATTTAAACAGAACACTGCATCTTTGGGTTTTTTTATTGTTTGTTTGTTTTTGATTTGTCATAGTCTGAAATTCCAGATCCTTGGATATCAGTAATTATAAAATTTTTTGGGACTTTTTTTTTTTTTTTTTTACCTTATATCATACTGCTAAATTCATCTGTGAACTGCTTGTTAGTGTAGTTTGTTTTGACGGCTATCTAATCTCCAGTGTGTAGAGAGAGGCTCAGTAAAGCAAAAAGTCAGTTATTTGAAAAAAAACTAAAATAAACAAAAATAGACAAAGCTCTGGCAAGATCAATGAAGAGAAGGTACACATACAGAAAATTATAAAACTAAAGAGGGATAGAATTACAGATAACTTTAAAATGTAAAAGATAAGTGAATAATATCAAAGACATAGGCCCGTAATTTGAACAAATATCTTGGAAAATGGAACATATTAGAATGGATGAAGGGGGAGAAACAATTGAAAATCCTATACCTCTTAAAGAAATGAAAGCAGTGATTAAAAATCTATCCACAATGAAAACATAGGTCTAGATGTTCTGTAGGCAAATTCCACCAAACTTTCAAAGATTATTTCAATTTTATATAAACTCTTCCAAACACCAGAAAAAGAGAGAACACTTGACAACTCATTCTCTGTGACCAACTTCCCTTTTACCAAAACTAGACAGAGATATTACCAAAAGGAAAAATCACAGGCCAGTTTCATCCATAAGTGTAGATGCAAAAATCCTAAATAAAATGTAAGTAAATACAATCCAACAATGTATGTAAAAGATACTACATTTTGACTATGTTGAATTGCACAAGGATTCTTTATCATTAGAAAAATCATTAGTACAATGAGTCCCCTCAACAGATTAAGGAGGAAAACGCTTTGATCAACTCAACAAATGCAGGAAAAATATTGATAAACATCCATATTCATTCATGTTTAAAACTCTTGGTAAGTTAAGAAGAGATGACGTCTTTAACTTGGTAGAGAATAACCAAAAGCAAATGCGGTCCTAAATAGACAAACATTGGAATTGTTCTTTAAAATCACACACAGGCATTCAACGCTCTTCTGCTCGACGTTGTATTAGAACTTCTAACCGATGTAAGGCAAGAAAAAAGTAGAAGCAGAGAGACGGGAAGGGAGGGGATAAAGCTGTGATCCCTGGCAGATACCATATTGCGTACATTAAAAATCCTCAAGTTCCTACAAAGAGTAAGAGAGTTTAACAAGATGTGCACGTGGAAGAATCATTTACAAAAGTCCATTGCATTGCTATTATACACCAACCAGAAACAACTGGAAAATTTAATTATGAAGATATTTTTTACCACAGTATCAAAGAATATCAAGTATGAAGGAATAAATTCAACAAAAATTTGTATTATGTTACAGGGAAAACTTTAAATAACCTTATGAGGAGAGTAAAAAAAAAAAAAAACCTAAATTCATGGAGAAGTATATGCTACATTCGTATAGAGCAGAGGTCAGCAAACTTTTTCCAGGACAGGCCCAAGAAGAAATTTTTTGGCCAGAGGGTTCTCATTCAGTAACCTCTCCACTCTGCCATGTAACACAAGAGCCGCCATAGAAGGGACATACATAAATATTTCGCTGGGCTGTGTCCTCAGAAAACTTTACCAAAACAGATGCAGGCCATAGTTTGCCACCCTGACCCAGAGGAAGAATTACTATTGTAGAAATAGTCGAGTCTCCTTAAAGTGTCCTACAGATTCGATGTCATTCCAAGCTGAATGCCTACACGGATCTTCCTGGAAATTGGTGCAATTAATGGAAGAAGAAGAATAGCCAAGACACTTCTGGAGAAGAAAAAGAGTGGGACTTAACAACCCCTGATTTCTTGCAGGGCAAGTCCCAAGAAATGAGGGGCTGTTAAGCCGGTAAAGTTGGTAGATAGTAAGGATGCCATGGGAGAATCAAGAGACCAACCAACGGCATGAAATCAGGGCCAGAGACAGATGCACATGCGTGTAGAGTGTTGCTGGGTGGGGAAGTAGCAGGTCAGCCTGTGGCAGGAGGACGGACCGTTGAGTCAGTGAAGCTGGGGAAAAGGTCAGGGAAAGATGGCATTGGATGCCTACCTTACCTACAAAAATCAACTCCAAATAGATTAAGGACTTAAATATCAAAAATAAAAGTCAAAAACTCATAGTGAGAAATGTGGGGTGCATCTTTTCGTGTTTTGATTTTTGTATCTCTTGACATCTATTCTGTGTCCACCGTACTTGAAGATAAGGTTGGTTGGGGCAGAATTGTTGAGAGTCTTGAATGCTGTGATGGGGAGCCACCAAAGGTTTCTGAAGAGGAGGCTTCTTTGGGAAACTTGTGGTAGAGATGTGTGTGCGACATCGGCCGGTCCACTTGCCACAAAATACAACGCGGGGAGCTTGGGCAGGATCCAAGCTGTCTGATCCTGATTGAAAGAAACAGGGTTGAAGCATCCTTTCTGAGAAAGTATCATAAATGCACCATTTCCTAGGTGGGTTGGTTTTAGTCTTTCATTGTATAGAACTCTGAGACTTCTGCTGGTGTTAAAAGATGACTCAAGGTTTGCAGGTTTTTAGGGTGACTCTTGTTTTCCTTCTTCATTAAAGAAATCCTTAGTGTAAGTAGATGAAAACGGAGGGGTATAGAACCCTGCAACCCAGGAGATCTTCAGGGCTCACTTAGATGCATTGTTGAGTCTCTACAAACCTGCGCTCAAGTAAAAGTTGATGTTTGAGGCACACGTGTTCATTTTAAGGATTTGTCCTTTAATGAGCCAGTCAAGAATGTGTATCTGTTCTCAGCTGCAGAAAATTCTGGGAGGGCGGTCCTGGGGAACTTGAGCAGAACTGTTCCCTGTAAAGGAGAAACACCTCTTTAACGCAAGTCTTTGCTGTCCTGGGTGCCTTTGGCCTAGCGGGCAAACTCCCATGTAAACGCCCCAAGGGAGCGACAAGGCCACCGTCTTGCTGCTTCTGTGTTACGGCACCTTATGGTGGATATTCCATCCTGCCTTGGCAGAAATCTGCCTCATTAAAGCCTGCTGAACTTGCTTGCCAGCCATGATTTTTATCCTGTTTTGAGTTTTGCTCGCCCCTTACCCACCACTAGAATACACAGCTGCCTCTTGACTTGCTGGTGGATGGATAAATGCAGCATAGAGTGGTGAGAAACGGTTGGTGGCCCCAGGATAGCTTGGCCACCTGAAGTTAGGCATGGCCCTGGGACCAAGGCACTGCCCTCAAGGTTAGGCACGGCTGTGGGGTGGGCATCATGGTCCAGGCTGTGCCTTGGTTGGTCCTGGGACCAAGTATCCCTGAAATCCCAGGGTCCAGGGATATTATCAGGTCAAACCTAGGGGCTTGGGGAAGACACCGCTTCATGCCTGAGCCTCAGCAGTTCTGACAGATGGTTCTGATCCCAGCGTCCCACGTAACGGTCACGGTCACCATCCAGGGAAGTAATGGCAGTGACACGGAGAGAGTGGCCTGTTAACACTTCCCAGGCTACGGCGATCCCTGGCTGCCCTGTTTTCGTACCTATCATATGAGCCCATCCTACTGTTCTTACTGGCGGGAATAATCATGGGACTATCAGGCAGGTTTTCCAGGCATAATACGAAGTTGTGACCTCTTTGAAAACTGTTAACAGCTATGTCAGGCAACCGTTTGTGTGTCGTGGGTGGTATTTAACCCCTCTCATCTCCTAATTATTGGCAGTTTGTCCCCGTTTTAAGTCGCCATCTGAGAAGTGGGTGCCGGCTGTCATCCTGACAGGTGCTCTCATTTCCCGGGCCTACCCCAGAACCAGTGTCTCCTTGAAAGTGCTGCTGAGGGTGTGTGAGGATTTTCGTGCTTCAAACCTCAGCACAACCCACCACGCTTCTGCACAAAGCCACGTGCAGTTGGCCTCGCCAGCCGAGTTACCTTGCACGCCACACTGGATGCATTTTGCTTGCGGAGCGGGCCTCCTCCCACCACCGTAGCGACACTCATTCAGAGCTAAGGCAGGAGCAGGGCACTTGGCCTTGCAGCTCCACAGAAAAACTTCAGAGATCCTGGGCGTTTGCTGTTTGTAGCACAACTGCAAAGATCCGGGATCTCTGGAGTGTTGCCCAACGTGGGACATAGGCAGGTCTTGTTGAGGTTTTGGAAAGTGTCTTAGGAAGAGTGACACCTGAGAATTCTTTTCTGTAAAATAGTGGTCTGTTTTTATATTAATTTGCAGTTGTTTAGTCATTAAATTGTACCTACTTATGCATGATTCTGGCCCCATAATAAACTACTGATGATTCTAATCATCCTTACAGAAGTTGCACTGATGATTATGCTTCGGAATTTAATTATATCTTAATAGAGGTTTTCTGATCTGTATATCTGACGAACCGGCACTTAGTTGGTTTCGTAATCAGTTTGCACTGCAAGATACTGAGGGAGAAGAAGAGCTGAAGGAGGGTCTGCTTGCGATTGTGCAGAGCGTGGGCTAAACACGCCTGTCCCCCTGCGTCACTAAGGGGGTGCAGCCTCGAGCAGAGCAGAGGCGAGGTGGGGGGGAAGGACATGGCCCCTGGGTGCTGCTTGCTCGCCGTAGGGCGGCCCCCGGGAGCCCTGCACACCGCATCTCACAGGCCTCCTCTGGCAGAAGGAGGAAAGAATCGCCCTGGCAGGGGCACGTGTGGGTGCCAGGCCATCCCGCGGCACATGTGGCTTCAACGGGAGAGTCTCCGGCAGAGGCGGGAGGCTCAGAGAAGGGACACGAGGGGAGACCCTGGGGGTGCCTCCATGAAGTCCCCCAGGCCCCACAGGGAGCTGATGACCACAAGGGCAGCAGGAAAGGAGAGGGTCTGGGCTCACATGTCAGGGGTGTCTGATTCAGAGTGAGAATCTCGTTTTCCAGTTCTCATCAAGAAAATTCCAGCATTGATGGAGTACTTGGAATAAACATGAGGATGTGTCTAAATAATTAAGGGGATTAAGAGCTGAGGTGGTTGTCTTCATGATTTTATTCAAGTTTCCATACCATTGCTATCAGTTTCCTAGATCGTTAGCGTGAACGGCAGATGGGGACGCTATTAACAGCTCAGTACAAGCTCCTTTGTTAGAGTTGATGCTCATATAAACAAAATGCTAAATTTGTGTGCGCGATACACAGGGCTGAGCTCTCTACCCAGCCTGCTGGTATCTGGTGAAAAAGTCTTTGGTAGACGTTGGAGGTCCCAGCTGAGGGTCTAAGTGTGAAGGAAGAGAGTGACTGTACCAGCAAAGTCCCGGGGGCCCGGGAGCGCGGCGGGATGGGCGCTACATTCTCTTTACCAGGTCTGCTTTCTCACTGCTGTTCTCCTTCCTTCCTCGTCTGACAAACTAAAGACAAATCAGCCTTAAAAAATGCCATAAAAATGTGCCTATGTGGGGCTTCTATTTTTCCCGTGCTCAAATAGGATTTTACATATTTAATCTACAAAATAAGAGGATTGGATCAGATGACCCCCGAGATCCCTTGCAGTTGCAAAATCTGTAATCTGTCTGAATCAGATCTAACATGCTTTCTGTATAAGTGAAGATGTGGGCAGATGTGTGGAACTGGAAGGCTGCGGGGCCCAGGAGCCAAACCGTTAGGGCACAGGCCGTGCTTCGAGAATTCTGCAGTCCAAGGTGAGATGGGGTTCCCTGAGGCTTTTCCATCTAAAGGCGTCTGCGGCTGGGTCTTCCACAGGCCACGAGAGCAGCGCTCATACGAACTGTAGGAGCTGCGCTAAGCCCGCCGTCCCTGCATCTTTTCTTCCTTCTGCCCAAGGACGGCTGTCGTCTCAAGCAACAGGGAGGATGGAGCTCTCAAAGCCAAGTGCATGCAAACCATCGTAAAACCATCTGATTCCCAAGGACAGCTGGTTTTTTCTCTTTACGCTTACCAACTCTATATAGAGACGACTTGAGCTGCATACTTGGCTTTCTCACCACCAAAGTTTGGAACAGACTCGTATGCGAAAATACAGATGATTTCAGTGGTGTACCTTTCATTATGGCCACAAACGTTGGTAACCACTATGGACTTCTCTCTCCTGCTTGCTCCTCATTTCCACATCCACTTCTTTGTACACACGCGCACACACACGCTGCCCTTTGAGTCCCACCATTTCCCTGAAGTAGTGGGGATTTGTGGGATTTTCAGCAGCCCGGTCATAAAATGCCTGACGGTGAGCAAAGAGCCTGCCAATTACCATAAAAAATACAGCTCCCAGAAAAGCAGTTACTTGAAGGCAGCAGCAGGTCCTGGATTTGCCTCCCTTGTCAGGAAGGCTGTCAGGTCTCAGGGTCGCACTCCATAACCTTCCTCCTTTGTGGCGGAAGGTCTGTTTTGTAGCTCAGAATAAAAACGGAATCAGAGTCGGTGGCTTCGTGTATCACACAACCCCTCAGGAAGCCGAGCAAGAAACGTAGGACCATAAATTCGGACTGGATCGTGTTCCTTACTCTGTTAGGCTTCTCAACGTGGCTGTAAGTAAATCACTGGACCTTTCTGCAGGTCAGGCGCCCATGGCATAAACTAAAGGTTAATCGTACTCTTCTGGAGTCTGGGGCATAAAAAGTGGCTTCCGAGCCTGTGAATCAGGCAGCTTATCATGACTTGTTGGGTGAGGAGAGGGGAGGGGTGCTGAGGAAGGGTTGGTATTTTTCCAAAGGAGCCTCATGTTGCTTACAAAGCAGAAATTTCTTTTTCTTCCTCAGAGTGTTTCCCTGTCAAAATGCCAAAGTTCTGTGATGCTAGCCTTTTTTTAAAGCTTAAAATAATACAGATGTTAACATTTTTTAAAGCTAGAATCTGCTAAGAAAACCATGTGTCAAAGATACTAATACACCTCATTCAACAAAATAATTCTTACTGATTACAATGAAGTATTCAGCATGGAGATTTAACTGCCTGAAAGTCGGCAACTCTTATTAACAGCTGACAAAAATTTCATGATGTATTTGGTCACCCAGATTTTGAGAGAGAGATACAGATGTGTGAGTACAGATACAAACACATAGACAAATATAGTTTTCAGTGAAGTATGCGCTTATTCAGGGGGGAGAGGAAGATGTTTCATGGTCAGTCTTATTTTGCCCAGAAGAAACAGATTTCAAAGTGATTTTGCAGTGCCCACAAACACGCTGGAAAGGCAGTAGCCATCAGCCTTATTTAGAGGGACCATCTTACCAGTGTTCTTCCGCAGCGGGTAAAACAGACCCCCGCAGTTCCATTCCTGTGGAAGGTGACCGAAGGTGGGACAGGGCCCGGGGAGCCTGTTGTAATTCTCATCTGATAAAATAAACCCCGGAGAAACTGGCCCAGATTTTCTTACCCAAGTATACCCAGCACGTACCTTCTCTCTCTGGCCTTTTCCGACCTGTCCGTTGCTTAAGTCAATAAGCAGATGGCTATGTTAAGATTGATTTATTCATGTTCCGTGTTGCCAAGAATTAGGATAGCAGCAATGCTTTTGTCTACGTACCAGCTTACCAATCTGATAGACCTCATCACGGGAGAAGTCATTTGTTTCTGTTTACGAAGTCAGTGGTTCCTTCTCTGGGACCTAATGAAAAAGTATCTGTTTTCTAAAGGCAAGACTTCACAAAGTAACTGAAAGATCCCATTTGTCCCCTTTGAATTCGAATGACATCAATTTGGAATCTCCGAGTGACAGCTAAACTATCTCACCAATTGCAAAATAATCAAGAGAGAATTATTACTTAGCAAATAAAGGCCGCCTTTCTAAACAGAATCTTTCAAAACAGGCAGAGGAAAGTGGGGCAGTAAAAAATATCTGGAAAAGGATCCTTTGTGGTGAAAAAAATCAGAAGTTAACTGCAGGGGATTATGGTTAGCAAAGTACTAGGAGTGCCCTTTTGCAGGATATTTAGCTTTCCATAAAGTGGTGTGAGTATGCCTGATGCTTCGTAAGTACTTGCTGGGTAAGTAAATTTTTAAAAATCTCAGCTTTCCGAAAAGGGCCACAGCATTTTTACCTTCAGATTTACAGGGAGTAAGTACACTTGCGCTTTGAGAATATTTTAAAATTTAAAAAGATTTTCTTTAGCTAAAAAATTACCATGTGCTTATTGTTCAAAGCCAAATAATACAGAACTATAGAAAGCAAAAAGCAGCGATGCCTCGTTGAAGTCCCATTCCCCTTGGCATTTGTCCTTCCGGTTCCTTCTTATGCCATGTATGTGTGTTAGTGTTATTTGGAAGGGTTACACAAAAATAGGGTCATGAAGACAAATTGTCGCAAAACTTGATTTTCTCCGCCCACCTAATTCTATGTTCTTCTATGAAAAATAGCTGTCCATTTTAGTAAATGTTGCTGTAATTCATTATTTTTAAGGCATTCACCTGTGTAGATACATCGTAATTATGTATGTATTCTAATGACAATTTCCCATATTTTCAGTTATTGGACAATGTGGAAATAAGCATTCCTGTGCATTTTGGGACACCGTTCAGGATTCAGTAGTGTTTCCAAAGCATAAATGCCTAGTAGTAGAGTGGCTGGTCCTGTCAGTTTGGCTGCAAACCGGTTAACCACAGGCAAAGGTCTCGTCTGTCAAGCCTTGTAAGGCTAAAACTTTGTTCTTTCCTTTCCTGGCCTTGACAGAGTCTGAAGCAGTGGGTGCATATGGGAAGACAAGATCCTTATAATCCCCCTTTTGCCAGCACCAGTCTTTTCTCCTTCCAAAGTTTATAACAGAAAGACTTGGCTTTTTCAAGTCCAGAAGGATCTCAATGATGGGATTGTCCAGTCAATTTAGATTGTAGGCTGCAGGCGACCACCCTTAGCAAAGCTGTTTTTTCTTCCCTCTCTTTGTGCCAATGCTGACTTCTGGCCTGAATTGATCTCTGTCTTGTAAGATTTTGCCCTAAGCTACCAACAAACACCGACATTCTAAATTTCCCCAACCATATCCTTTACAGCCCCAGCTGCCACCACCATGACCAGTGGCCCCCACTAAGCAGCGCTACGTTTCATATTGTGTTATTGGAGCACAGCCCTTGGGAGGCCATGGGGAGAGAGGCTGACCAGTGCTCGGGGCGGGGCGCCTCCCACATGAACTGAGTCTCCCTGGCCCCTAACTCCCTTCCCCCCAACACCCAGAACCTCCCCCCCCCCCCCCTTTGGGGGGCCACATGTGACTCCAGAGGCTTCCTCCTGGGTAGTTGTAGCATAGCCCTCTGACCTCCAGAGGCTCAGGCATTGGGACATACACCCTGCTGTCCCTCGGACTCCCAGTCCCTTAAATGTTCACAGTCTGGTGGTGAGAATGGTGTCACTGATGAGAAATGTTTATTTGCCATTTGTGTTTATTCTGTGAGACACCTGCTCATACCCAGTGCCCTTTTTTTTCTGTTACGTCCTATTTTTCTCCTTGAAAGACCTCTTTCTACACCTATCTGTTATTTGAGTTACAAATAGGTTTGTTGACTCTATCATTTGTCTTTTGAGCACCTTTCAAGTGAGAGAAGTGCAGGTGTTTGCTCGAATCTGAATCTAAATCTGTCAGTCTTTATTTTCTGCCCTTCTGGAGAGCTTTTGTGGTAGTCCGTCATCACTGGAAAAAACCCAAGGCTGTTCTAAATCTTCTGAGAGTTACTGAAGCACATTAATCTTAAAAGTCATCATCTAAAAGCCTGTTTTTCCCATAGACTGACACTCGTTCCTTCAGCCTGTGTCCACTGCACCCCCACTGTGTGCAGGCGTGTGGAGGCGCCGGGGAGTCTGGCACCGAGGAGGGCAGACAAGGCCCCACCCTCAAGCCACTTCCGAAAGGGAGGCAGGGTAAGGGTGCCTTGAAAAGAATCTCTAGTTCCTGTGCTGCCCACAGGTCTCATTGTGAAAATGGCTGGTACTTGGTAAATGTGCCAGAGAGAGCCCGAGACACAGGTTTGAGTAAACCAACTCAGGTTGCATCTTGTCAAGGATAAAAGGAACGGTGGTTTCTGTTGGAGAAGAGCAGCAATGTGGTCACCTCCAGCACGAGGGAGCTTCCTAGAGCGTGCTTAGCGGGCTCGGTTTCCCCAACACCCTGGGGAGGATTAGGAGGGAAGCTACCCTGTTTCACCACCAAAAATTCTGTTTAGAATTCATTTTCTTAAAGCAGTTTCCCAAACACAGGCCAAAAAGCCAATTCACATAGTTATAAGATCTCACTCTTTCCCCAAACTCAAAGTAACTTGAATTAGATTTCTGTTTCTGTCAGGTGAGGATAACTACTGTTTTTAAGTCTGTATTGACAAGACTGCTTCTAGATGACATTTCCCTTCATTAAGTATGTACGTAATGTGAAGTCTCCAGCCATTTGACTTAATATAATTCATTTTATAACACAACATCACAAGCAGCTTCTGCAAATAGAGGCAGTTTTCAAAAACAAACCACTGGCTTAAAAATCTTTATTGTGCACTTGGACCTCTATAAATTATGTTAAACAGATGCCAAAAAAACCCAAACCAAAACAACAACAACAAAAAAAAAAACCCAGATACAGTCCCTGCCCTTCTGAAGTGTATGGACCCATGTAAACAGCTCAGACCCCAAGGTGAACCGTGAGCCAAAACCCTAAATTAACAACCAGACAGCCTCTTTGCTTTACATGCAGGTGGGAGTCAATGCCTTTGTGGAGGTCAACTTCTACATAATGGATAAGTCACATAATTTCCAAATATGAAGGGGCGAGGAATAACAAGTAGCACATTTATACCTAAGCCTCATTTCCTATTTCACAGTTCACTTATGTAGCTAAGGAATTGTCCTTTTAGATGATGTGTTCTTAAGCTCTAAGTCAAATTAAACAAAATTGTGATTATTTTCTCCCTGATAGTGGGGTAATACAAATGCAGAATTCTATATGGATACAGATGTAGCTATAGATGCATGCAGATATACTCATATTGTGGATAGTTTTCAAAAAAAAAGGACATGCCTGCTTTTATCTCCTGTAAATCTAATGTGACCAAATATACATTTATCTAGATGCTTAAATTGCTAACTCCCACTTCAGTGAACATTGCAGCATGGAAATAACTTAAATATGTGATTCCAGAAGGTTAATTAAATAATTATGCTCTAGCTATTAAAGGATCTTATCAAACTATTAAAAAGTTATGGACTTCCATTTCCTGGACTGGCCTATAAGGAAATCACTACTTTGCCCTAACAACAAGGAAAGAAAATGAACAAACTGAAAAATCAATAACTCTTCATAGATCTGTCAGGAAAATGAGGTCATGGGTCAAAACATTGCCCCCAGAATTGGAGAGACAGGCAGCACAGAAAATGACAACTCACCAGAGCAGAGACTCTGAGGGAACCAGTACCAGGGTAAGAGAACCTAGACTATAATTGATGAATCCTGGAGGCTCCATGTAGACAAGCCTAAGAGTTAAAAACTCCAGGGGACCGGCCATGGGAAGCCCCTACACTTTTGTGAATTCCCATCTAGGAGCTCTACTCTTAGTGAATATCAGAAAAGAAAATCTGTGCTTCCACCAGAGAGAGGAAAATGTTGAAATACAACAGAGCATTCTGCTAACAAGAGCTGCCCTCAGGAGCAACTGTTTTACAAGAGTCTAACTTAGAAAAGTTTTATGAGAGCCTAACCAACTTGGGG
Source organism: Neomonachus schauinslandi (assembly GCF_002201575.2). NCBI lineage: Eukaryota > Metazoa > Chordata > Mammalia > Carnivora > Phocidae > Neomonachus > Neomonachus schauinslandi. The sequence goes on from NC_058404.1 coordinate 14,562,453, forward strand.
GAAGATAAATACCCACTCCAGCCACTCTGTGTCACCTAAGGGATGCAGGGGGACTGAGAAGCAATTGTGAAGTTCTCAGTTGGGGGCACAGGCTCCTCCAAAGACTGGACTTAATCATAAGACTATAAAAGACTTCCTGTCCCCCACACCTCCACTTCATTACTAAAGACCTACTTACAGAGTTCCATTCACCCGGTACATTATGTCTGTTTGGCCTTCAACATAAAATCACCAGGCATACTGAAAGAAGAGACAGAAAAAAACATCAGAACCAGACTTAGACATGGCAGGAATATTGGAATTAGGAGACCAGGAATTTAAAACAACTATGATTAATGCACTAAGGGCTCTGATGGGAAAAGTAGACAACATGCAAGAATAGATGATGAATATAAGCTGAAAGAAAAAGGAAATTCTAAGAAAGAATTAAAAAAAATACTAGACATCAAAAACACTAAAAGAAATGAAGAATACCTTCGATGGGCTTGTTAGCAGACTAGATATGGATGAAGAAAGAATCTCTGAACTTGAGGAAATGTCAGTAGAAACTTTCAAAACTGAAACTCAAAGAGAAAAAAGACTGAGGGGGGTAAAAAAGGAACAGAATATCTGAGAACTGTGGGACAACTACAAAAGGTGTGACTTAAACGTAATGGGAACACCAGCACAAGAAAGAGAAAAACAGAAGAAATATTTAAAGCATAATGATTGAGAAGTTGTCCAAATTAGTGTCAGACATGAAACTACAGATCCAGGAAGCCCAGAGAACATGCAGGATAAATGCAGAACAAACAAATCAAAAAACCCTCTACCTAGGCATATCACATTCAAAGCAGAAAATCAAAGATACAGGAAAAATCTTGAAAGAGGCCAGAGTAACTTCTACAGGAGCAAAGATAAGAATTACATCTGACTTCTCCAAAGCCATGCAAGCGAGGAGAGTGGAGTGAAAATATTTAAGGTGTTGAGAGGAAATACAAACCACCAACTGAGAATTCTGTACCCTACAAAATTATCCTTCAGAACTGAAAGAGAAGTACTTTCTTAGACAAATGAAAGTTGAGAAAAATTGTTGTCAGTAGGCCTGCCTAGCAAGAAATGTTAGCAGAAGCTCTTCAGAGAGTAGGAAAATAGTATAGGCCAGAAACTAGGATCTACATAAAGAAAGGAAGAGCATTGAAGAAGGAATTAGTGACAGTAAAGTTAAAACTTTTATTTTTCTTATTCTTAATTAATCTAATATGACAGCTCAGAATAATGATAGCAACAATGTATTTGACATATATATATGCTTGTGTGTAAGTGAAATGAATGACAGCAATGATACAAGGGACAACAGGGAGATATTAGGAATATTTTATTATTATATGGTACTTGCACTACCCGTAAAGTACTGTGGTGTTTTGCATATTGCAAAATATTGGACAACCACTTAAAAATGTCTTAAAAATTATAATTGACATGCTAAGAAAGGAGAGAAAATGGTAATATAGGATGCTCAATTAAAACCACAAAAGGCAACAAAAGAGTAGAAGGCAAAAACAAAGAACAAGAGCAATGACAAGAAAACAATAATAAATACGGTAGATATCATTCCAGCTATATCAATAATCACTTTATTTTTTCAAGACTTTATTTTTAAGTAATCTCTGCACCCAACATGAAGCTCCAATTCACAACCCCAAGATTAAGAGTCCCATGCTCTACTGACTGAGCCAGTCAGGTGCCCCTCGATAATCACTTTAAACATTAATGATTTGAATTTGCCAATTCAAAGAGACTGTCAGAGTTGAATAAATGGCAGGACCTGACTATATGTTGTCTACAAGAAACCCATTTTATGTATAAAACACATATAGACTAAAAGTTAAGGGATAGAGAGATATACCATGTTAACACTAATCAAAACAAAGTGGGAGTAGCTATATTAATCTGAGACAGAGCAGACAGCTGAGCATAAAAGTCCAGTATAAAGAAGGACGTTACATAATGATAAAGGAGTCAGTTCTCCAAGAAGAGATAACAACCCTTAATGTGTATGCATCTAACAACACAGCATCAAAATATGTGAGGCAAAAACTGATATATCTGCAAGGAGAAATAGGTGGATCCACTCTTAGTTGGAAGCTTCAACACCCCTTTGTCAGAAATGAACAGATCCCAAAGGCAGAAAATCAGCAAGGACATAGTTGAATTCAACCACACTGTTAATTAACTAGATATAACTGACATCCATAGACTACTTCATCCAACAACAGCAGAATTCACATTCTCCTCAAGGTCACATGGAACATTCACCAAGAGAGACCACGTTTTGTGCCATAAAATACAACTTAAAAATACAAAGGAATACAAATCATTAGTGTCTACTCTCAGATCACAATGGAATAAAACTAGAAATCGATGACAGAAAGATAGCTGGAAAAGCCCAAAGTTCTTGGAGACCTTACCACACATTTTTAAATAACACATGGGTCAGAAAAAGGAATCTCAAGAGAAAACACATTTTGAACTAAATGTCTTTGAACAACTTACCAAACTTTGTGGGATGCAGCAAAAGCAGTGCTTAGAGGGAGATTTATAATAGTGAATGTATATACTGGAAAAGAAGTCAATAACCTAAACTTCTGCCTTAGGAAACTAGAAAACAAAGAGTAAATTAAATCCAAAGCAATCAGAAGAAAGGAAGTAAAAATTAGAGTAGAAATCAATGACATTGAAAACAGGAAATCAGTAGCAAGGTTGCAGGATACAAGGTTAACATACAGAGTCAGTTGCTTTTCTATATTCTATAGGACCAAGTGGAATTTGAAATTAAAAACACCATATAATTAGCACCCCCCCCAAAATGAAATAGTTATGTAACAAAATATGTATAAGATCTAAATGAGGAAAAATACAAAACCTGATGGATAAAATCAAAGAACTAAATAAATGGAGAGATAGTCCATGTTCATGGATAGGAAGACTTAATATTGTCAAGATGTTGGTTCTTTCCAGGCTCCTGGGTGGCTCGGTTGGTTAAGCATCCAACTCTTGATCTCAGCTCAGGTCTTGATCTCAGGATCGTGAGTTCAAGCTCCCCACTGGGCATAGAACCTACTTAAAAAAAAAAAAAATGTTAGTTCTTCCCAAATTGACCTATAGATTTAATGTAATCCCAATCAAAACTCCAGCAAATTATTTTGTGGACATAGACAAACTGGTTCTGAAGTTTATACGGAGACACAAAAGACAGATGATAGCCAACACAATATTGAAGGAGACAGAGTTGGAGGACTGACCCTACCCAACATCAGGGCTTACTGTTCAGCAACAGTAATCAAGACAGTGGGGTATTGATAAAAGAATAGACAAGCAGATGAATGGAACATCATAGACAGCCCAGAAACAGACCCATGTAAATATATAGAGAGAGTCAACTGACTTTTGACAGAGGAGTGAAAGCAATACAATGAAACGAGAGTCTTTTCAACAAATGGAACAACTGGACATCCACATGCAAAAAAAAAAAAAAAAAAATTTAGACACAGACTTTATACACTTAGCAAAAATTAACTAAAAACTGATTGTAGGCCTAAATACAAAACCGTAAAGGACTGTTGATAAGGACTGTTATCCAAAATATACAAAGAACTCTTAAAACTCAACAATAAGACAATGAACAACCCAATTGAAAAGTAGACCAAAGACCTAAACAGACACCTCACCAAAAAAGATATACAGATGGTAAATAAGCATATGAAAAGGTGCTGCACATCATGTCATTAGGGAACTGCAAATTAAAACAAGAGTGAGCTACCACTACACGCCTGTTAGAATGGCCAAACTCTCGGGGCGCCTGGGTGGCTCAGTCGTTAAGCGTCTGCCTTCAGCTCGGGTCATGATCCCAGGGTCCTGGGATCAAGCCCCATATTGGGCTCCCTGCTCGGCGGGAAGCCTGCTTCTCCCTCTCTCACTCCCCCTGCTTGTGTTCCCTCTCTCGCTGTGTCTCTCTCTGTCAAATAAATAAATAAAATCTTTAAAAAAAAAAGAATGGCCAAACTCTCAAACGCTGACTCTTCACTGACGGCATGAAATGCTGGCTGATACGCTCTTGTTCGTTGCTGGTGGGAATGCAAAATAGTACAGCCACTTTGTACACAGTTTGACATTTTTTTTCAATTCTTTTTCCCCCCAGCTTTATTGAGATGTAATTGACATATAATATTGTGTAAGTGTAAGATGCAGGTTAACGTTTTCTTACAAAAGTAAATAAACGTGCTGTTGGCAAATGATCCAGGAGTCACACTTGTTGGTATTTACCCAAAGGAGTGGAAAAGTTACGGACATCAATGTTATGGCATCTTTCCTTATAATTGCCAAAACTTAGGAGCAGCCAAGATATCCTTTAGAGAGTGATGGTACTTGTACTTTGGTACGTGTAAATAATGGAATATTATTCAGCTCTAAAAAGAAATGAGCAATCAAGCCACGGAAACACATGGAAGAATCTTAAATGCATATTACTAAGTAAAAGAAGCTAACCTGGTATGTAAATTCTACTTCAGTAAACAGCTTTTAAAATGGCTTAGATAGAAAAAAAGTTTGAAAAAATGAATAAGGTTGAAATGTTAGGAGGTATTTCTTGGTCACAGTGCTGAAAGTAGCTTTTCATTTCTTTTTTGCGGGTTCTTGGGTTTCCCAGACGTAATAAAATGATCACATATTACCTACCTAGTAAGATCTTTTAATACTTGTGACAGTCAGTGACTGCGCCCCCTGCTGGTTCTTGGGTTTCCCAGACGTAATAAAATGATCACATATTACCTACCTAGTAAGATCTTTTAATACTTGTGACAATCAGTGACTGCGCCCCCTGCTGGTGAGAGGACGGACACACACACACACACACACACACACACACACGAGACAATCACCGGCTGCGCCCCCTGCTGGTGAGAGCGCGCGCACACCCGCTGCGCACGATGCCGCCCCCGCCCCACCCCAGGCTCAGGGCCCAGGCTCCCAAGCCTTACAGCACGTCTCCGGAGCTTTCTAATTAGTGTTCTGTGGGGTTTGGGGTTTTTATTTCCTTTGCCAGGCTGAACAGTCAAAAGAAGAGCAGAAGCAAGGTTTGAATGCAGAGAAACTGATGCGGCAGGTCTCCAAGGACGTGTGCCGGCTCCGGGAGCAGAGCCGCAAGGTGCCTCGGCAGGTGCAGTCCTTCAGGTAATCCGCCCCGCCCGCGACACTTTGGGCTTGTCCCCGCGCCGTCTGTTATGCTGCAAGTCCGCGTTAGCCTACGAGACCCCAAATCCTCTCCTAACGTGTGAGCTTCGTTTGCTCCTTCCTGAGGTTACAGACTCCCCCGGCAGCGGCCCTGACCTGAGTCAAGCCCGGCTCCCAGGAACTCGGGGTGCCCCCCACCCTGAGAAGCGGATGGCACATCTCACTGAGAAAACACAGAAAGGCATAGAGCTTCTGGGCTTTTTGTTGTTCCTTGGGCCCTTCCTAGGCGCCGTGCTGGGCAGGGGATACTCCCCGGGGTCCTGGGGCGTCTGGGGCGCCCTGCCACTGCCGCCGGCCTGGGTGGGAGAGTGGGGTGTTCCGTCTGCCCCCAGCACTGGACACACACGCACACACACACACACACCCTGCCTGCTTGTTCCACGTGGAAACAGGGGCCCCGTGTTCCCTGGTCCTCTGATTTGTCAAGGGAAGTTCAAAATCAGGAGTCAAAAGTGGCCACTGATTCAGGGATGTGACAGCCCCGGCGTGAGCCGAAGAAACCCACTAGCGGCGCGTGTTCCCTTGGGTTCTCCTGCTGGCCTTCAGTGACGTCTCGAGCTCGCTCCCTTGCCTGTAAGGATGCAAACCACAAAGAGAACTCTTGTGCCAGGGCCCACAGTTCTGGGCCTCTCCCTTTCTTCTCTCTCCTTTCCTTAGTCTAGAGCTTTTCCACCTCTGCACTTGCTTCTTGACCCCACACTTCCTCCACCATCTACATAGACTCTTATTTTCTCAAAGGAAGGCTGGTGCTTTTCTTTTTTCTCTGTTCTTCTTTATCGCTACCGGCGTGCCCTGCATAACAGAACACACCCTCAGTAAATATGTGTGGATGGGGTACTATGTGTGATGTGAAGATTTTGCACGAAAGTGAATATATTGCTCCTGTCTTTGTTAACTCTACAATCTTAAAACCTTATTATTATTTTTTAAATACTCTCCTAAGCTCTGAAAACCGTTCTGCCCGGTATTTCTCAGCATCTCCCTTTCGGGTTGTTTCTCCTTATCCCTGCTTCGGGATTGGGGACAGATCTGCCTTTACTACAGGCACGTTCCTTCCTTCCCCTTCATTGGGACTCATGGGATCACTCAGCAAGTGTCCCTTCCCTGAGCATGGTATCGATTTTAAAGAATTTTCCTGGTACCATGTACTTTTCTACAAGGTCCCTGAGAAGTTCCCTGGGACTTCGGACTTCTTGCATCCTCTCCTGCCTCATTTAGAAGCACTCATAACTGACCCCCTGGGGGTTTAAAAACTGTCTGATGCTGGAAATCCAGGAAGGGGGCAATTCACCAGAGGCCGGAGCTGCCGTGCTCCTTTATATGCTTTATATCCTCCCGTAAAGGGGAAAGACGGTCTTGATTTCATGGAGTTCTGCCTGAGGAAAAGACCTCCTGCGCAGGCTTGCAGACGCTACGCTGTTCCTGGGACTCCTTTTAATGGGCACAGAGTATTTTCAACATTATATTCAAGCTGGTTTATTTCTCACCCCTGCCTCTAGGGAGAAGATTGCCTACTTTACCAGAGCGAAGATAAGCATCCCGTCCCTGCCGGCTGATGATGTGTGATTACACCCCCCAAAGAAATTATTCTGTCACCTGTTCACTTCTTAGGGAGGGTACAAGGCTGAACTTTTGTTTTGTTTTGTTTTGTTTCGTTTTGGGGAGGGGGGTTCTTTTTGTAACGTAACTGTCAACTCTTAAAGAGCTTTTATTTCACATCAGATTTTCAACATGTTAATTTGTAAAGTACCTTGAATGTAATTCTTGTATGTTTAAAAAAAGAAAAAAAAAAGTCAGATAACCCAGATGGAATAATCTGGTACACAAATGTCGTCCAGTACATACGAATTGCCAGGAGGCTGTGTTTGTACAAATGGAATCGGGGCAACGCCCGGTGTGTATCCTGTTGAACCAACTGTTGAGAAATAACTCGGTTTAGCAGACGGCGATCTTGGCTTTTCCTTCATTGTCTCACGGGCAGACTGTGAGGATGGCAACGGGCCAGCTTGCTATCTTTGTACCAGGGGGCAGCTCTTAGCGTTTGAAGGCAAATGTGAGTCCAGCTCTGAGTCCACCCGGAACAGGTGTTGTGCGCTCACCCGGTGACCTCTGTTGGAGCACTTGCTTCCTTAAAACAAGTTCCTTTTTGTCCTTTTCTTTTAGTCTAAAGAAAACCAGATGCTGAGTGAGATCTCAGAACACAGAGGAGCAGTGCTCCCGGCTACAGTGAAGACCTTGTGATCTGTCACATTAAGGCGGGGGGTGGGGGGCGGAGGAGAAAGCCAGGTACCCTAACCACACTCGAGTCAGCTCCTCAGCGAGCACGACCGGGATTTGCAGACGCGTCCCGGGGAGGTTCTGTCCGAGGTCTGAGCGTGGTGCCCAGGACAAGCCTGGGGCAGCCGGCCCTCTGAGGACAGACAGCCCCGTGGAGGGAAACGCATGAGCGCTTCTTTGGGGACACAGGAATCTTGATTGGATCCAAGTGGCCAAAAAATTTTTAAAAAAAAACTTTATTAAACAGATTTCTCACATTCACTAGAAATTATTTTGCAGCTCTCATGTTGAGGGGCTTCCCCTCTGTAATCTGTGGTGAGGAGGCCCAGAGAAGAGTGTGCCTGGGGAGATTATCAATTTGAAGTATGGGCCAAGGCATTTGTCTCAGAAAACAATTCTAGATGAACTAAATGAAGAGAGAGGAACGGACTCAAGTGTCCTCTGCGTCCCCAGCCGGGCACGGCTTAAAAGAAAGAGATCCACCGTGTAGCTCTGCCGGCATAAAGGCTTTTAAAATGAAGAGTATTATGCAATTTAAATCCTACTTATCATTCAGTCAGTTACAGTGGAAGAGGCGATTTTTGGTTAGCCATCTTCTGTAATGAAATCATTTTTTTTTTAGAAATGCAAAAATCACCTTCAAGGAATAGACCCCTTAAAAAAAAAAAAAAAAAAAAAGGGTAAGTTCTATTTCTAAGATAGAATCCCCAGCAAGGATTTTTAGTTTTTTGAAAGTAATTATCCCTATTTTGCAAAGTTCATTTTATCAGCATCGAAATTCAAATTAAGCAATTTCTGAGCCTGGAACTTTAATTATTTTTTCCTCAGTTGTCCCACCACTTATATCTAAATGTCTCTGAAGCTATAGCCGGATGTGACACGACTTTGAACAAAACCCAGCCTTGTGAATTGACTGCACACAGTCCTTCAAGGCCGCGCGGTTCATTCTATCAGATGACTAAGGAGAACTAGAAAGAATACCATTCATCCTTGTCAAGGTCAAATGTGAAAGACAGAGGTTTATTTAATGTAGAGCTAAATGAAGGTCAGCTGTTTTCAGCTTCTTAGTTTGACCGTGAAAATGTTTATAGAATTATGTGTAGTTGTGCCGTACGATTTTATTTTCTTCATTTATTTATTTACGGTCTTATTTATGTTCTGTTTAATATATAGTTCGGTTCTGGCCATTTTAAATGTTTGACATAGAAGAGGCTATATTGGAATATCTACACCTTTATAAATCTTCATCAGATTCGCTGTTAACTTTTTGTAATACAAAAAGTTTCAGACAAGTATAAAAGAATAAAATCTGTCTCAGGCTGGTAGTTAACAGTTGTGACCAAGACATGTTGGGTTTTATTTTACAAAATTTGCTCATTTCTAACATGAGAAACGAACTTATTTTAATATAATCCTTTTCCACACTTTAAAAATCAGCAATAGTGTTATGTATTTATAGGCAGCTTTTAACAATTCTGTCATATTTGTACTAACCCAAATGATTCACAGTGACAAAACATCTTAATAACTTGATCACAAAACCATATGAACAATACGAATTTTAATATTATAAATACTATTTTTTAAAGGTAGAATTTATTCTGCACAGGGTAAAAAGAATGTAATATTTAGTTCTCAAGTTTGAATTATCAGTATGTTATTATAATTTTGTATATCAGAATCTAAGTTACAGGTACAAAAAAAAAAAATATTGCTAGCCAAATGAACAAAGTTTAGCTGAATCTCTGTAGCATGCAAATCAAATTTAAAATCTTTTTTTTTTTTTTGCTATTACTTTATATTGTATTAAATATCAAAAGCTCAGGACTGAACTAAATATTTAATCAGGTTAAATTCTGAATATGTTTCTGTTTTAATTGTCTCGTCTGTAAAAGTATGCAAATACATCACATAGATTAACTTTGGTTTCTGCACTTTTCCTGTGTTTGTGGGTGGAAAAAAGTTCAGTGGGTTTGTTGTTTTTTTCTTTTTTTAAACAAAGATGCATATTGCCTCATACTTAATTTCAGTGTTGTTTACTGTTCAGTTTCCCTGATTGGTGCAAACAAGGGTTTACTCGAGCCATGTACCGAGCAAATACCAAATCCATCATCAGAACTTCCCAAGCCAGCCGTTGGCTGGGAATGGTTCTGGGTTGGGCAATATGTATTGCTGATAGAAAAAGACGGCGTATTTTTATCACGCGAGTAAAAGAAGGGGTCTCCAAGGTGAGCCCATCCCGGCCTGGTGCTCTGGTGGTGGGGCAGCGGTCCCAGGAGCTTCCCCCGACCTTGACCTGCAGCAACCCCGTGGCCGCTCCTCAGAGCCCCGAGGCAGCTGGGGCTGACAGCAGGCATCAGCCATCTACCACAGAGCGTGGGGCACCCAAGCCAGAGCACACTTGGGGGGCCGTGTTTTACGTGAATCTCCCCAAACACCAGGTTGCCACCCTCTGTTTCTGCCCTGGTGAGGAAAGCATGAAGAATGTGGCTGGCTTTTGGAAAAGGCTCCGTAGAGGCACCGAGGTCTCTGATTACAAAGGAGATGATGTGTCCCACATCTCTCTCCTCTCAAGCTTTCAAAGAACCAGCAATTTTTTAGTCTAATCTAATGTTGTCCATTCTCAATAAATATGCAACAAGGCTTTAGTTTCAATATAATAGGTGATCTTACACACTTGAAAGCAGTAAATGATTAGCAGGAACATTCCCAGTTGCCAAAATGATTCATCTCTATGAATAACACCTTCAAAGATATGTAAGCACTAACATAATGTTTTATTTACTAGCTCTGTGCCATCACTGAATCTATTTTAAAATTGAGAAAATTCATCCACAGTAATGAGTATGATTCCTATTAAGTCTTGAGTGGTTTTGGTCTCAGAATAGAAGATAAAAGTGTTTTTACTGTCTTAGAAGGATATTATAATTTAAGAAGCGAATAGCCATGGGTGGGGGAAGATGCATTTTAGAAAATTAAAAGCGCAGTGAATGGGTGGCTGTGTAGCAGGAAATCCTACCAAACGCTGAGAGGAGTGAGCGTCTCTTGAAGAGTGAACACCGCTGACACTTGCTGGCTTAGATTTTCAGATGGGCTTGGTGCATCTCCTGGTGCTGATGGTGATATGCGTTTCTGTCACTGCATGGTGGCCCGAAGCTGGGGCAGCCCGGGTGGAGCAGGCTGCACAGTTCAGCAGGCACCCTCCCACGAGGAGGAAAAACCCGGCAAACCAGCCCAGGAAGAGGGCTTCCCCAAACTCCCACCTGGGCACGATCTCTGGCACAGTCTCATCCCAGAACTCCTGGACCGTCTTGTAGGCGACCCAGGACACCGGAGTCAGGGCCGAGATGCCTGCTGACCAGAACAGAATCCCTCCCAGGATCAGCAGCCCCTTCTTGCGGCCCCGCCGCGTCTCTCCAATCCTCAGGCAGTCTAGGCCAGACCCGGAGAGCAGCAGGCCCAGGAGCCCCAGCCCGTTGGACAGGAACATGAGAATCCTGGAGATCCTGAGTTCGGCGGGCAAAGCCAGGAAGGAATCGAAGTCCTTGCACTGCCTCCCCACTTCCTCTTGGATGACACAGGCCTGCCAGAGCCCCATGGTCCAGTTCTCCATTTCGTTTAAGTCCAGATTGAGGTTTTTCCACTGTGGCAGGTAGTTTGTAAGACAGGATAGCACCCTTCCCAGCAAAGAGAGTGAGATCCCAGCGAATTGTGCCACACTCCGAAATACTAAAGCCATCCCTGAGCCCCACGGAGCCTGAACCAAACCAACTCCTGCCTTTCGGCTGGTGTGCAGAGAAGTGTGACGTCTTATGCTGTCACCTCAGAGCTCGGAAATATTTCTTCATTGTGTGTAAAGGATTCTTGCCAGAGTGGCTATTGTTTGGGTCTGTGTTAACTGGCTTTCAGGAAAGGACAGGGAAATAAGTCTGCCAACCGGCAACGCCAAGGTGTGGCCAAGCGCCACGCTCGTGTCCTCGCGGCTGACCGTGGTCGCAGTTTGTCTCTGAAATCACACCAGGCAGCACTCATCCTCCTGTCATTGTTAATGTACAGATGGCTTTCAGGTTGTTCCCAACCTTTCTAACAGCTCAAAGAATTAAGAAGTCTAAATGCAACATGGTCAGTCGGCAGTTTGCGTTCAGCTCCAAGGCTTTCTGTCTATCTTACTAATTGCACCTGTCACATTGCCATGTGTTATCACTCTCGGATTTCAGTACGTACATCGCAGTAATACTGAATGTGGTCCCTTTTTAAAAGCACGTTCAAGAAAAATATTTCTTACCAGATAAATCGATCTTACTTCGGAAATCTCTCTAGACCTTCGGTCGGGTCTGTTTTTTTTCAGACCCTTGACCTATCTGTACGACATAACACATGAAACCATATGGAGCCTAAATCTCAAGTCTACTTACCTCCCTGCCTTTCTGTCAAATTCATGCGCCTGTGCATGCACAGTTTTTGTTTTGTTTGCTTAAATATGCTTTCTATGTTGTGGAAGAGTTAAGCAATAGGACTTTGTAGGTCGGAATGAACATCTCTGTCGGTTCACCACCGAAGTAAATAGCCCCATGCTGATCATTTTTAATGAAACAAAGGAAAGTTTGTATTGGGGCAAGTGGGAACTATCAATATCTGGATATCAAGCACAAAACATTTTTGGAATTGTTCATCTTTTTTAGATTTGAAACTTCTGAAGGAAGAGACGAGAGGTCGAGACCGGCCAGTATTTTGAGTGTGAGAGTATCATAAAGTACTGAAAACCGTCAGCCTCATCCAGTTCTGTCACACAGCATGCCTGTTAGGTCCTGAACACAAACTGCCTCTGTTCAAAGAAGACCAAAGTCATTGTTGCGGAAATAACACTTTGGGATAGGCTGAACATGTGCTGTGACTAATGTAGAATGTTTAAAGGATTTCAGATTGGGTTTTCCTTTAGGAAATAGAAACTAATTATTATTTCCAGCTACCAATAAAAACAAAAACAAAAAAGTTTCTAATATAAAGTTAACACATTAAAACTTAATACTGATTACAATGGACAACCACCACCACATTTTGATTTAAATAACCAGATCGATGAAATTATTTTTGCCCATACCTATGTAATGCTTACCATGATAATTTTCTTTTAGATATAAGACTTGTCTCTTTCTTACCTCTCCAGATTTGGGGGGGGGGGGGGGGGGGGTCTAGAATAGAAAAGCAGTTACTTAATGAGAACATGTGAGCAGCACGGATTTAGTCACATAACAAAGACCCCTTTCTAGTGTAGACCCCACATCACAGTTGATGTGGAAAGATGCATCTCTCTGGGCCCGTCCAAGTCTTACATTCTCAGGTCTGTGGTTCCATTTTCCAGGTACGGCCCCTGAGTTAGCGTTTCTGCCACTGCATGGTGGCCCGAAGCTGGGGCAGCCCGGGTGGAGCAGGCTGCACAGTTCAGCAGGCACCCTCCCACGAGGAGGAAAAACCCGGCAAACCAGCCCAGGAAGAGGGCTTCCCCAAACTCCCACCTGGGCACGATCTCTGGCACAGTCTCATCCCAGAACTCCTGGACCGTCTTGTAGGCGACCCAGGACACCGGAGTCAGGGCCGAGATGCCTGCTGACCAGAACAGAATCCCTCCCAGGATCAGCAGCCCCTTCTTGCGGCCCCGCCGCGTCTCTCCAATCCTCAGGCAGTCCAGGCCAGACCCGGAGAGCAGCAGGCCCAGGAGCCCCAGCCCGTTGGACAGGAACATGAGAATCCTGGAGATCCTGAGTTCGGCGGGCAAAGCCAGGAAGGAATCGAAGTCCTTGCACTGCCTCCCCACTTCCTCTTGGATGACACAGGCCTGCCAGAGCCCCATGGTCCAGTTCTCCATTTCGTTTAAGTCCAGATTGAGGTTTTTCCACTGTGGCAAATAAGTTGTGATCATGGACAAAACCCATCCCAGCAAAGATAATAAAAGTCCAACGAATTGCATTGCTACTCTAAAGACGAAAGCCATTCTAACAGATCTTACTACGTGGGCCACTGTCTTCCGTGGTTGACAGGAGTGTGACAATCTTGGTCCTATGCTGCCTGGAATATAAGCGTTGGCCATTAACTCTTTGGAAACTCTGAAATGCGTTTTTGTTCTTCTCGAATATAATGTTTCATGTAAAGGACGAAGGACCCTGTTAAAACTATGAGTTAGGCTTTCTGATAAGGATTTGATCTGTTACCTTCCAATTTGCTTGGTAAAATTATATCCCCAATGCTTGATGATTATAAGTCTAAGGATGAACAAAGAGGGCTCTATGACCCCTCACCCTAAAATACAACAGAAATCTTTGTGCTTCAATATGGATTAATTAGATTTTAAGTGGTGATAAAAGGCCAGCCCTTTCGGCAACAGGACTTCATTGTAGTAGCTGAGTCTGAGATTTCAGGGATGCAAAACAAGACCTTGTAAAGAAAGGTAGACTGTTTCCCTATAATCTTTATTCTTCTTGGACTTCCTTAACCTACACATGAGCCCGGGCCCAGTTCTTGAGTGTCGCAGGCACTCAGTGGGGACTTGGCAGGAAAGTTTCCTCAGATTCCTGTGAAAGGTGGAGGCTGGTTCACTGGGTTCATTCAAATGACAAAGACCCAAGACGGATGCCCAGAGGTGCTAAGTGAGGAGGGGAGAATCCCGGGGAGCTCTGGATTTCATTCTAAGATTTTCTCCATCCTCGTTGAGGACCTGGGGTAATGCATGATTTCTTAGTGTCTGCGAGGCATTTTTTGGTTCACAGCTGAGCTGTCTTTGCTGTCAGTTAAGCCACTAGACAAAGCAACGCCAGGCCAGAAGACTCCTGGCAGGTCCAAGACAAAGGTTTGGGTGTGGAGACAAGAGCCACAAGAGGGCTGACCTTTGAGGCATCATCTTGTTTGTTCTTTTGATTTAGGCCACACCTTGAGAGCATACTTCTGCAGAACGTGACCCCTCAGAGAACACAGGGCCTCTTGGCTAGGATAAGAAGCCACATGCTGCAGAGTCCCAGAGCGGTGCCAGGCCCCACACACCCGACCCCACTCTGCACGGGGCCCTGGGCCTCCCACACCTGCAGCCGGAAGGCGGCATCTGACGGGCTGGGACAGGACATGCAGGAGCCAGTGCCTAGAAGATTCTAAGCTGCTGAAAGAGAACCACTGCCCATCACCTCCCACGGTTGAGTCTAATCCAGGATCAGAGAAGAGCTTTTATGATGTTGGCCAACAGGAGATGGGAGAAAAACAGAACCCTGATCCTGATGTATCCAAGTAAGCCTCAGAGTCATGAGGTGAATGGTGCTTTCTTCAGCATTTTCCAGCATCCTATGTTAAAAAAAGAAGAGGAGTTCTTAACTTTTACAAATTTTCAGAATCCCTTAAGTATATTGCTGTACTCAGTGTGCTAAGATAGATGGTTCCAGTTTGCACAAAGACAGAAGAGTCCAGAAAGGGCTAGTGATTTGTCCAGGGCCTCATCGCCGTGCTCTGGGATAATGGTGAGCTAGAGCTTTCCTTCTGGGAGGCAGCCAGAATGCAGAAAGCTCTCGAGAGCAATCCTTAACAGTCACAGATGATTCTTGACATCATGATGAAGCTTTTCTTTTTTAATGGAATAGAATAGGCTTCTGTGTGAGGCAGTGATCTCTCCTTCCCAAAGGTGTCTCAGAATAATTCTCGGGGCGCCTGGGTGGCTCAGTGGGTTGGGTGTCTGCCTTCGGCTCAGGTCATGATCCAGGGGTCCTGGGATCAAGCCCCACGTTGGGGTCCCTGCTCAGTGGGGAGTCTGCTTCTCCCTCTCCCTCTGCCCTTCCTCCCTGCTCATGCCCGTTGTCTCTCAAATAAATAAAATCTTTTTTTTAATTGTTAAAAATAAACTAAAAAAAGCGTAATGCTCGGGGGCACCTGGCTGCCTCAGTCGGAAGAGCATGCCACTCTTGATCTCAGTGTTGTGAGTCAAGCCCCACATTGGGTGTAGAGTACAAAAATAAACATTTTTTTTAAAAGGCTAATTCTCACCTGTCAGGGCTACCATGGGGGAGGTTTCTGCCACAGTGGGGGTCAGGCCTGGATAACCTCTAAGGGCTCCCTCAACTCATTTGATCTTTCAGCATTTAGAAAAATATTTTTGAGCACCTCCTCCTGGCCAGACTGTGGCGTGCTAAAGTCACAATCAAGACTAGGATGGATGCAGGTCCTGCCCCTGCCTCTGCCCTCGTGGCTCACCTTCCAGTAGGAAGAGGCCACCAGGGAGCAAGATAATTCAGAGAACTGCAAGGAGCGGGGGTGTGAGTGTTCGGGGCAAAGGAGAGCCCAGTGTGGCATCCCTGGGACCGGAAAGTGCGAGGCCCCACCCCCGGGAGCTCCCACCTCCATGGGCCAGTGACAGTCGCGGTGGGGGAGGGGGGGACACTAGCTTCTCAGCCCGTTTTGCTCCCAGGCTGGGGGTGGGGGTCGGGGTGAAATTCAAAAAACAAATATTACCACCACACCATTCAGTGTGCGGAGGACGACATGATCTCTGTCTCCAGAACATTCATCTAAAAGCAAAAACCTCAGTTTACCGAAAGCCACACATCTGGGGAAAGCTCTCAGGAACAGAGGCTCCATCTTGCCTCCATCTCTCGGTGGAGGAGTAGCAAGGTTCTGGAAGAACTTTGGGACGGGAGGAACTTTTGCAGCCATTTTTGGAAAACAAATCTGTCACAAAAAAGTCAATCAGATTGACCCGTTCATGCTGCTCTGGGGCAAATCTAGATTGCAGGAGATGCATGGCAAGCATTGCATGGAGAAGCTGGCCTTCCTTTCTGTCCTCGGGTTTATGTTTTTATGCTCTCGATGAAGGCTGTGGACGCAACCAAACCGTCTGTGCTGTGCAAAATTGATGGGTTGTTACCCAAGCTGCCGCCCCTGCCCGCACGTACCACACACCCCTCTGTTGCTGGCCCTGCCCTTCCTACTGGCCCGGGGCTGCCGACGGACAAAGCAGTCCCCTCAAGGCTTCACCAGTTCAGCCTCACGTGTTCGGATCCCTTCTCTGTGCCAGGTACCGTGTGAGAGCCAGGCGTGCAAAGGTCTGTTCTCAAGCGAGAGTAGCCCAAAGAGCAAGACTAACAGAGACGGTGCTACGTAAGGCAAGGGTGGCTGCTTCAGGGGAGGGAGGCAGGAACAGGTGTCTTGGGGTTGCTCCTGAAAGATGGTAGGTGGGGCACGGCAGGAGAGTGAGGGAGCCCCTAGAAGGTGAGGCTGGGACCTGGGGCACAGTTATGCAAGCTGAATCATTCGGATTTATAGATCATGAAGAGCCTTGGAAGGATTCTAAGCAAGGGTATGATGTGATCATTTTTACATTTTAGAGACCTAGCTGGGGCTCGGGTGGTGAGCTTCTCTGTATCATCTAAGACACAGAAGCCACAAAGACAAGCCCACCTGAGGCCAAACCACAGCAGCAGGTGACCCGTGGCAGGGGGCAAGCCTGCTGCAGGGGAAGGTGTGCAAGAAGAGAGATTGAAGAGGGGTGGGGGGGGAGGTGGGCAGGGCACAAGGTGTCTTTTGAGAACATTAGAGTCTGAAGTCCACGGAGAGACACAAATCCTGTGATCTCAAAATTACCCTAAAAAAAAAAAAAACCCTTAGGCTCTGGAAAGACTGCCCATCTCCCAGAAGGCCCAGCGTGCCGACTCCCACCCCCCGAACAGTGGCGGGAGCACAAGAGGAAGTAGTTGGCTTCGTTTGGCACCTTGGAGGAAAAATATCCTAAGACCCTAAGAACCAGCATTTGTGAGACAGGAGGGCACCAACAGACTACAAACTCCCTGGGCACCCCACCCCCAGCAAGCACTCCGGCACGTGATAAAGGGGAGAACCAGCCCTTCTTCTAACAGGCGCTTAGCTTCCCTGTCACTTTGACCTAAGAGTAAAGACAAAGGGGTTCCTCCTGCCAAACACAGTTTTTTTGATCAAAAGAAAACCTATAATTTATTTGTTTTTTTAAATATTCCCTGTCCTTGGGCGCCTGGGTGGCTCAGTTGGTTAAGCGACTGCCTTCGGCTCAGGTCATGATCCTGGAGTCCCGGGATCGAGTCCCGCATCGGGCTCCCTGCTCGGCAGGGAGCCTGCTTCTCCCTCTGACCCTCCTCCCTCTCATGCTCTCTGTATCTCATTCTCTCTGTCTCAAATAAATAAAATCTTTAAAAAAATTAAAAAATTAAAAAATTAAAAAATAAAAAAAATAAAAATAAAAATAAATAAATAAATATTCCCTGTCCTGCTATATAGAGATTCTCACTATTAATACAATGAGCTCACCAATAAAGACAAGACACCCTGTTGTCTTCCTAGCAACCAAAGCACACTGCCTTGTGTTCAACAAATATTTGTTTAATAAATGAATGAGGTCAGTGCTTCTAAATGATAATGAAGGTAAACACAGAATCCCAGCACAGTGACAGATTCCCATCCCACAGCCAGTTACCTTTTGTAATGCTGATGACACAATCTGTCCTGGTTTATCTGAGCATGACCAGTGATAGAAAATGTTGCCCACACATCATGAGTTAGCAAACAAGAGCGCCCTATTCCGGAAGGGCGTCAAGAGGGCCATGTTCTAGGTTTGGGAAAATGACAGAAGGGCTGGAGGTGCACCCAAATGTTTACTGGGTCCTAAAGATGGAGGCTTTTCCTTTCCTTCATTTTCATTATTTTTGTTTTTCTAAATGTTCTACAACCCATGCAGGATTCTCAAAAGAAGAATAATAAATGTTATACATATATATTTTTATATATATTTTAAATTTTATTTATTTATTTGACAGAGAGAGAGCACAAGCAGGGGGAGAAGAGGGGACAAGCAGGCTCCCTGATGCGGGACTCGATCCCAGGACCCCAGGATCATGACCTGAGCCAAAGACAGACGCTTAGCCGACTGAGCCACCCAGGTGCCCTGAAAAATAAATGTTATAAAAGGCAGGGAAAAGCCTCTGCTGGACTAAGCTTTTTTCCTTTTGTCAGAGGGTAATGATAGGTAACTGTTATCAAGTGCCTTCTACTTCCCAGGCACCATTCTGAGGACTTGAACATACCTTGGCTCATTTCATCCCCTCAAGCACTGAATGCGGGAGGCAGTAGCAGCAGACCCATTTTACAGATGACGGGACTGAAGCACGCAGAGGCAAGCCCCTTGTCCGCGGTCACGAGGTCATTTACAGAGCTTTGGATGCAGGCGCCTAATTTTCTTTCCCAGAGCACAGAGGTAGGCTGGGGCTGGATCCCCGAGTCTACACTACCGAGCAATGTTGATCCAAGAAGGCCATGGGATTCAGAGCCACCTGAGGGGCTTATTCCAGCTTGATTTTTGGGTCCCGCCCCCAGGGGTGTGCTCGTAAACATTTAGCAGCAGCTCTTGGGTTGTGGGAACCCTGGTTTATAGCCTTTGCCAATTTGCCTGGCGTCAATACTTTTGCTGTGACCAATCCCAGGCTACCAATGTGACGTCACAGAAGGTAGAGTTGGGAAGAGATACACTGCAGCTACCACTATATGGTATTGTTAACAAACAGATACAACGGACATAAATAACCTCAAGAACATAGGTAATACCTGAATTAAAATCATCAGGAAATGATAATCCAGAGTATTAATAAATACTTTTGTTTTTAATATAATTTAATTGTAAGTTTCTATAATTCGATTTTAATGATGGCTGTGTTTAACAACCCACTCCCAAAATGCCTGAAAAGTTAACCCTCGGCTCGCCTGAGCCAGCAGGAGACAGCTCCAGCACATCCCAGACCTGAATCACAGATCACGTCATAACTCAGAATCTCTCGAGGGAGCTGGGGTTGCAGGATTCTGCCCCCTAACCATCTCCTGCAGGAATCTTCAAACATTCTGATGCTTACCATTTGAGAACCAAGACCCTGGGCTTTGCCACCAGGAGCTCGGGTCTGAGACCCCTCAGAATCATCGACTGAGCCCACATCCCCCACTGAAACTCAGCCTCGGGCTGCGGACAAGGGGGAAAAGCCATCAGTCTGGTCTAGACTTGGCCAACCCCCTTCCTTCTCCACCTACCTCTTGATTTTTGCTGTTCTGCTCATTTAAAACATTGACGGTTTAAAAAAAAAATTGTGTTAAAATTCACAGTACTTATCGATTACTTGATTGGTTTGATTTATAATTGCCAGGCAATCTATTAGTTGAGTGCCCCTGAAACTTTCACCAAACAATTTTGGGAAGAGAGAAAAGGGAAAAAGATCTAGTCCTTGCCCATCGGAATAAAAAAAGGGGGGGCGGGGCGGAGGAGGACATCAAAAACTGTAAAGAAAAATATTTCCTTATTTCTCTTATAAACAGGTATAAATGCTTTACTGCTCTGCAAGCTTGAGGGCGGGTGCCAGGGCCTTTAAACTTGCAGCTAGTAGCTTCCTCTGGTCTCTGGGGAGTCAGCACCTGGAAGTCGTTCCCACTGGTCTGACGCTACCGCTTGGGACATTCTGGGGGTGGGGGGGGGGACGGAATGGAAGCAGGTGGGAGGGGCGCGTCTCTAGGGGCCAGATGGGGAGGAGGTGTGGCTCCTTCCCAGGGACCTCCCTGCGGAGCTGCCCTCCAGCCCCGGCCGGAGCGGGGAGTCCGAATGGACATGCACCCCAGGACGCGTCGCCCACCACGCACGCTTGCCCTGGTTTGTGAGCCGCTCCAGCGCGCCCTGGGCCCGTTTCAGGCGATGGCATTTCGGGGAGGAAGTAGGGGAAGCCCGGTCAGTGGGAACCCAGCCCCGTCCTGCGTGTGGACGTCCAGCAGCCGGTGGGAAAGCCCGTTCTCATCGCCCGGGGGTGTGGGGATGGAGTGTTTCTGAAAGCCCGGGGAGCTGATGTCTCTGTCTTCCGAAGCCCCAGCCGAGATGCTGTTGCAAGCCTGGCGAGGACTCATGCTTCCAGAATCCTGTGAGCTCTCCCTTCTGGAGAGTGAAGGCCTATAGGAGCGCAAGACACATTAAAGGGTCATAGTAATAGGCATTATTTCCTGAGCACTCACGGCTTGCCAGGCATTAGGATAAGGACTTTATCTGCCTCATCTTCCTTATCCTCACAAGAACTCTGTGATGTAGGCACCTTCTTACCTCCATTTAACAGATAAGGAATCGGAGGCTTCACTAAGCCAATTAGCCTCCCAGACAGAGATCGGAGAGGGAAGCCCAACCCCATCGAACACCAAAGCTCATCCAACCCGTACTCATTTTAATACTGTAAAAAGCAATCTCTGCCCGGTGTCACGACTGCTTCCCCATCTTGTCCGGAAGCTCTGCCTGTTCCCAGCACTCGCAGAGCACCGTGCCTCCTCCTCAGACCAGGGACCCACGGCACCCCACCGGCCGCCTGGGCGGGGAAGGTAGAAACCTCTACAGCAAAGGGGCTTCACCGGCAGGAACGTTGGACCTGACCCGGCCCGAGACACGTCTCCACCCGCTGCACAAATAAAAACGGAAAGCCCTGTATCTCGGGATTAACTGGGCTCTTTTCTTTGCAAGTCCTCTCCAAGCATTGGTCTAGACTCACCGCCCTCGGGCTAAATTCCTGATAACAGGTGGGACGACCTTGACCCCGACTCTTGAGGAGGTGAGTGTCTGGGGACTCCCGACACCTCCAGACACCGCAGCAGCTTCATTTCACAGGGGGGCTGAGGCCTGAAGCGCCCACCCACCTGCTTAGGACCAGGGGCGAGTGGGAGACCTGGCCTCCGCTCTCCCATGCTGCTGGGTTCCGGCGGGAGTCCAAGCCCCAGCTGTGCCCCAGCCCTCGGAGCACCTGTCCTTTCTCTGGAGACCAAAGTCCTTGCAAACGTGAACCCAGCTCCTGCCATGCATAGGAACTGGGCAGGGTGGGGCAGGAGGGTGCGACCCCAGGTGGACGGTGACAGGAGCAAAGGCAAGGCCAAGGCCGTGGTGGTGCACGGTCTGGGACCATCCCAGCCCCTCTTCCCACATCCTGATGAGCAGCCTGAGGGCGGATGAGGTGCATGGGGAATGAGGGGAGGGGACGTTAGAAACACAAGCCGGGGTCACCGTCATTCAGTTACTCAACAAATATTTATTGAGCAGCTACTATGGATGAGACGCTGTGCTTGGCCCTGATTAAGAAAGGCACAGTCTTGGGGGCACCTGGGTGGCTCAGTCGGTTAAGTATCCAACTCTTGATAGGTAAGCTCTTGATCTCAGGGTCATGAGTTCAAGCCCTGAGTTGGGTTCTGTGCTGGGCATGGAGCCTACTATAAAGAGAGAGAGAGAGAGAAATGCACAGTCTTGGGGGTACCTGGGTGGC